>NC_092340.1:278353970-278662058 GCF_046630445.1 Rutidosis leptorrhynchoides | reverse complement strand
AAGTAGTGTCGGAGCAAGTTATGCCAATGTAGTTTGTTATAAATGTGGAAAACCGGGCCACATTATTAGAAATTGCCCGAACCAGGAGAACACGAATGGACAAGGCCGCGGAAGAGTTTTCAATATTAATGCGGCAGAGGCACAGGAAGACCCGGAGCTTGTTACGGGTATGTTTCTTATTGACAATAAATCTTCTTACGTTTTATTTGATTCGGGTGCGGATAGAAGCTATATGAGTAGAGATTTTTGTGCTAAATTAAGTTGTCCATTGACGTCGTTGGATAGTAAATTTTTACTCGAATTAGCAAACGGTAAATTAATTTCAGCAGATAATATATGCCGGAATCGAGAAATTAAACTGGGTAGCGAAATATTTAAGATTGATTTGATACCAGTAGAGTTAGGGAGTTTTGATGTAATAGTTGGCATGGACTGGCTGAAGAAGGTGAAAGCAGAGATCGTATGTTATAAAAATGCAATTCGCATTGTACGAGAAGAAGGAGAACCCTTAATGGTGTACGGAGAAAAGGGCAACATGAAGCTACATCTTATTAGTAATTTGAAGGCACAAAAACTAATAAGAAAAGGTTGCTATGCTGTTCTAGCACACGTCGAGAAAGTACAAACTGAAGAAAAGAGCATCAATGATGTTCCCGTCACAAAAGAATTTCTCGATGTATTTCTGAAAGAATTACCGGGACTACCTCCACATCGATCTGTTTAATTTCAAATAGATCTTGTACCAGGAGCTGCACCAATAGCTCGTGCTCCTTATAGACTCGCACCCAGCGAGATGAAAGAACTGCAAAGCCAACTACAAGAACTATTAGAACGTGGTTTCATTCGACCAAGCACATCACCATGGGGAGCTCCTGTTTTGTTTGTCAAGAAGAAGGATGGTACATTTAGGTTGTGTATTGACTATAGCGAGTTGAACAAACTTACCATCAAAAACCGTTATCCACTACCGAGAATTGACGACTTATTTGATCAACTACAAGGCTCGTCGGTTTATTCGAAGATCGATTTACGTTCTGGATATCATCAAATGCGAGTAAAGGAGGATGATATTCCAAAAACTGCTTTTAGGACGCGTTATGGTCATTACGAGTTTATGGTTATGCCGTTTGGATTGACTAATGCACTAGCTGTGTTCATGGACCTTATGAACCGAGTGTGTGGGCCATATCTTGACAAGTTTGTCATTGTTTTCATCGATGACATACTTATTTACTCAAAGAATGATCAAGAGCACGAAGAACATTTGAGAAAAGTGCTAGATGTATTGAGGAAAGAAAAAATGTACGCTAAGTTTTCAAAGTGTGCATTTTGGTTGGAAGAAGTTCAATTCTTCGGTCACATAGTGAACAAAGAAGGTATCCAGGTGGACCCGGCAAAGATCGAAACCGTTGAAAAGTGGGAAACCCCAAAAACTCCAAAGCATATACGTCAATTTTTAGGATTGGCTGGTTACTACAGAAGATTCATCCAAGATTTCTCCAAAATAGCAAAACCCTTGACTGCATTAACGCATAAAGGGAAGAAATTTGAATGGAAGGATGAACAAGAGGAGGCGTTTCAATTATTGAAGAATAAGCTAACTACGGCACCTATATTGTCATTGCCTGAAGGGAATGATGATTTTGTGATTTATTGTGACGCATCAAAGCAAGATCTCGGTTGTGTATTAATGCAACGAACGAAGGTAATTGCTTATGCGTCTAGACAATTGAAGATTCACGAGCAAAATTATACGACGCATGATTTGGAATTAGGCGCGGTTGTTTTTGCATTAAAGACTTGGAGGCACTACTTATATGGGGTCAAAAGTATTATATATACCGACCACAAAAGTCTTCAACACATATTTAATCAGAAACAACTGAATATGAGGCAGCGTAGGTGGATTGAATTGTTGAATGATTATGACTTTGAGATTCGTTACCACCTGGGGAAGGCAAATGTGGTAGCCGACGCCTTGAGCAGAAAGGACAGAGAACCCATTCGAGTAAAATCTATGAATATAATGATTCACACTAACCTTACTACTCAAATAAAGGAGGCGCAACAAGGAGTTTTAAAAGAGGGAAATTTAAAGGATGAAATACCCAAAGGATCGGAGAAGCATCTTAATATTCGGGAAGACAAAACCCGGTATAGTGCTGAAAGAATTTGGGTACCAAAATTTGGAGATATGAGAGAAATGGTACTTAGAGAAGCTCATAAAACCAGATACTCAATACATCCTGGAACGGGGAAGATGTACAAGGATCTTAAGAAACATTTTTGGTGGCCGGGTATGAAAGCCGATGTTGCTAAATACGTAGGAGAATGTTTGATGTGTTCTAAGGTCAAAGCTGAGCATCAGAAACCATCAGGTCTACTTCAACAACCCGAAATCCCGGAATAGAAATGGGAAAACATTACCATGGATTTCATCACTAAATTGCCAAGGACTGCAAATGGTTTTGATACTATTTAGGTAATAGTTGATCGTCTCACCAAATCAGCACACTTCCTGCCAATAAGAGAAGATGACAAGATGGAGAAGTTAGCACGACTGTATTTGAAGGAAGTCGTCTCCAGACATGGAATACCAATCTCTATTATCTCTGATAGGGATGGCAGATTTATTTCAAGATTCTGGCAGACATTACAGCAAGCATTGAGAACTCGTCTAGACATGAGTACTGCCTATCATCCATAAACTGATGGGCAGAGCGAAAGGACGATATAAACGCTTGAAGACATGCTACGAGCTTGTGTTATTGATTTCGGAAACAGTTGGGATCGACATCTACCGTTAGCAGAATTTTCCTACAACAACAGCTACCATTCAAGCATTGAGATGGCGCCGTTTGAAGCACTTTATGGTAGAAAGTGCAGGTCTCCGATTTGTTGGAGTGAAGTGGGGGATAGACAGATTACGGGTCCGGAGATAATACAAGAAACTACCGAGAAAATCATCCAAATTCAACAAAGATTGAAAACCGCCCAGAGTCGACAAAAGAGCCACGCGGATAGTAAAAGAAAAGATATAGAGTTTGAAATTGGAGAAATGGTCATGCTTAAGGTTTCACCTTGGAAAGGCATTGTTCGATTTGGTAAACGGAGGAAACTAAATCCAAGGTACATTGGACCATTCAAGATTATAGATCGTGTCGGACCAGTAGCTTACCAACTGGAGGTACCTCAACAACTCGCGGCTGTACATAACACTTTCCACGTCTCAAATTTGAAGAAATATTTTGCTAAAGAAGATCTCACTATTCCGTTGGACGAAATCCAAATCAATGAAAAACTTCAATTCATTGAAGAACCCGTCGAAATAATGGATTGTGAGGTTAAGAGACTTAAACAAAACCAGATACCGATTGTTAAGGTTCAATGGAATGCTCGTAGAGGACCCGAGTTCACCTGGGAGCGTGAAGATCAGATGAAGAAGAAATACCCGCATTTATTTCCAGAAGATACGTCGACACCTCCAACTGCTTAAAATTTCGGGACGAAATTTATTTAACGGGTAGGTACTGTAGTGACCCGAACTTTTCCATGTTTATATATATATTAAATGAAATTTTTATTTACGTGATTAAGTGTTTCCAACATGTTAAGCAATCAAACTTGTTAAGACTTTATTAATTGAGATAGGTTTCATATAGACAATTGACCACCCAAGTAGACCGGTGATTCACGAACGTTAAAACTTTTAAAAACTATACGATGACATATATATGGTTATATATATAGTTAACATGATTTTATTATAAGTATGTATCTCATTAGGTATTTTAACAATGAGTTATATACATAAAAATGAGACTATTAATTTAAGAAACTCGAAAACGATATATATAACGATTATCGTTATAACAACGTCTTACTAGGTACATATGAATCATATTAAGATATTGATACACTTGATTAATTATGTTAAATGATAAGTAAATATATTATTAAGTGTATTAACAATGAAATACATATGTAAAAATAAGACTACTAACTTAATGATTTCGAAACGAGACATATATGTAACGATTATCGTTGTAACGACATTTAACTGTATATATATCATACTAAGATATATTATATATCATAATATCATGATAATATAACAATTTAACATCTCATTTGTTATAATAAACAATGGGTTAACAACATTCAACAAGATCGTTAACCTAAAGGTTTCAAAACAACATTTACATGTAACGACTAACGATGACTTAACGACTCAGTTAAAATGTATATACATGTAGTGTTTTAATATGTATTCATACACTTTTGAAAGACTTCAAAACACTTATCAAAATACTTCTACTTAACAAAAATGCTTACAATTACATCCTCGTTCAGTTTCATCAACAATTCTACTCGTATGCACTCGTATTCATACTCGTACAATACACAGCTTTTAGATGTATGTACTATTGGTATATACACTCCAATGATCAGCTCTTAGCAGCCCATGTGAGTCACCTAACACATGTGGGAACCATCATTTGGCAACTAGCATGAAATATCTCATAAAATTACAAAAATATGAGTAATCATTCATGACTTATTTACATGAAAACAAAATTACATATCCTTTATATCTAATCCATACACCAACGACCAAAAACACCTACAAACACTTTCATTCTTCAATTTTCTTCATCTAATTGATCTCTCTCAAGTTCTATCTTCAAGTTCTAAGTGTTCTTCATAAATTCCAAAAGTTCTAGTTTCATAAAATCAAGAATACTTCCAAGATTGCAAGTTTACTTCCAAGTTTTCTAAATCCATTCCAAGTAATCATCCAAGATCAAGAAACTTTTGTTACTTACAGTAGGTTATCTTTCTAATACAAGGTAATACTCATATTCAAACTTTAATTCAATTTCTATAACTATAACAATCTTATTTCGAGTGGAAATCTTACTTGAAATTGTTTTCGTGTCATGATTCTGCTTCAAGAACTTTCAAGCCATCCAAGGATCCTTTGAAGCTAGATCTATTTTTCTCATTTCCAGTAGGTTTATCCAAGGAACTTGAGGTAGTAATTATGTTCATAACATCATTCGATTCATACATATAAAGCTATTTTATTCGAAGGATTAAACTTGTAATCACTAGAACATAGTTTAGTTAATTCTAAACTTGTTCGCAAATAAAAGTTAATCCTTCTAACTTGACTTTTAAAATCAACTAAACACATGTTCTATATCTATATGATATGCTAACTTAATGATTTAAAACCTGGAAACACGAAAAACACCGTAAAATCGGATTTACGCCGTCGTAGTAACACCGCGGGCTGTTTTGGGTTAGTTAATTAAAAACTATGATAAACTTTGATTTAAAAGTTGTTATTCTTGGAAAATGATTTTTATTATGAACATGAAACTATATCCAAAAATTATGGTTAAACTCAAAGTGGAAGTATGTTTTCTAAAATGGTCATCTAGACGTCGTTCTTTCGACTGAAATGACTACCTTTACAAAAACGACTTGTAACTTATTTTTCCGACTATAAACCTATACTTTTTCTGTTTATATTCATAAAATAGAGTTCAATATGAAACCATAGCAATTTGATTCACTCAAAACGGATTTAAAATGAAGAAGTTATGGGTAAAACAAGATTGGATAATTTTTCTCATTTTAGCTACGTGAAAATTGGTAACAAATCTATTCCAACCATAACTTAATCAATTTGTATTGTATATTATGTAATCTTGAGATACCATAGTCACGTATACAATGTTTCGACCTATCATGTCGACACATCTATATATATTTCGGAACAACCATAGACACTCTATATGTGAATGTTGGAGTTAGCTATACAGGGTTGAGGTTGATTCCAAAATATATATAGTTTGATTTGTGATCAATACTGAGATACGTATACACTGGGTCGTGGATTGATTCAAGATAATATTTATCGATTTATTTCTGTACATCTAACTGTGGACAACTAGTTGTAGGTTACTAACGAGGACAGCTGACTTAATAAACTTAAAACATCAAAATATATTAAAAGTGTTGTAAATATATTTTGAACATACTTTGATATATATGTATATATTGTTATAGGTTCGTGAATCAATCAGTGGCTAAGTCTTACTTCCCGACGAAGTAAAAATCTGTGAAAGTGAGTTATAGTCCCACTTTTAAAATCTAATATTTTTGGGATGAGAATACATGCAGGTTTTATAAATGATTTACAAAATAGACACAAGTACGTGAAACTACATTCTATGGTTGAATTATCGAAATCGAATATACCCCTTTTTATTAAGTCTGGTAATCTAAGAATTAGGGAACAGACACCCTAATTGACGCGAATCCTAAAGATAGATCTATTGGGCCTAACAAACCCCAAAGTACCAGATGCTTTAGTACTTTGAAATTTATATCATATCCGAAGGGTGTCCCGGAATGATGGGGATATTCTTATATATGAATCTTGTTAATGTCGATTACCAGGTGTTCACCATATGAATGATTTTTATCTCTATGTATGGGATGTGTATTGAAATATGAAATCTTGTGGTCTATTGTTACGATTTGATATATATAGGTTAAACCTATAACTCACCAACATTTTTGTTAACGTTTAAAGCATGTTTATTCTCAGGTGAATACTAAGAGCTTCCGCTGTTGCATACTAAAATAAGGACAAGATTTGGAGTCCATGTTTGTATGATATTGTGTAAAAACTGCATTCAAGAAACTGATTTCGATGTAACATATTTGTATTGTAAACCATTATGTAATGGTCGTGTGTAAACAGAATATTTTAGATTATCATTATTTGATAATCTACGTAAAGCTTTTTAAACCTTTATTTATGAAATAAAGGTTTTGGTTTGTTTTAAAAATGAATGCAGTCTTTGAAAAACGTCTCATATAGAGGTCAAAACCTCGCAACGAAATCAATTAATATGGAACGTTTTTAATCAATAAGAACGGGACATTTCAACTTGGGCTACTGGAAGGTTGATTTTCAGTTAGTTCGATTCGAGTAGATGATTTTCCGTTTAGACCTCGTCTTAATCCAAGTTACGGTTTAGGATCTATGGCCTCCCGAAAGTCACCACACCCTATTAATGTTGTGCTGAAATTTCTGACCTACTCGCACTTAAACCGTCTCCACGGTCAAACGAAGACGAGTTTGGTTCTGGAAATTGGTCAGCCTCTAGGGGACTCATATACGGAGCCATGGCCACTGGACTCACCCTATTTCAGTTTGTATAGAGGTCGTGGTGACTGAACGAAGTCAGCCCTTGTTTCAAACCCTTTTGTTTAATGATGAATGACGATGATACTTAAGACCAAATTTACATACTTTTAAACCTTTGGGAGTGATTTACTGACTTAGTAACTTTTAACTTAGGTTGAGGACCTTCCGGACCAACCACTTGCTTACTATTTCCCGCGTATCGACTTTTACTACTTTTCACTGTGAGTTATAGCATCCCTTTTTACTTTAACTATTTTGAGACTGAGAATACATGCGCATTTTACGTTTTACATATGTAACATCCCGCCTTTTTCCGTTTACTTTCCGTTTGTTCATTTTAAAGTCCGTTATATGTTTAAAACATCTCTCGTTGATACGCATTTTAAATTATCTCGTTTAGGTAATTCACGCACCCGAACGAAAGTTGAGGGACTAAACTTGACAAGGGATCAAACCCTTGACTAGGTCAAAGGGTCAAACCCCTTTCATCCATTCATTTTCATCCTCATCTTTTACTACTTCCTTTTTTCTCTCAAAGAACACCAACAAGAATCATCATCCAAATTCGAGCTAGCGGGTGTTTTGCAAAACAAATTACATTTTTGAAATCCTTGCAACTTCTTCTTCGATTCCATACCAATTTCATTACATTTGGGTAACTTTCTAAAATCACTAGATTTTGTGTTCTTGATGTTTTTAACTTATAAAGTTGTTAGTTATTGTCTATGGCTCAAGTCTATCATGAATATATGATTTATATGCTCGATCTCGTTGTTTTAGTGTAACTAGCATGAACATGAATAGTGTGTGTTTGATTTTGAGTTTTGGATGATTTAATGTTGTTGTTATGATAAAGTGCAAGTATTAAATGTGTTCCTAGTATCACTAGCTTCAATTTGATGTGTAGGTTGCTTTAGAAAACTTCATGAACTTGATTAGTGATTTTGGTAAAATTGGGTTAGGGTTTGATGAACGTGAAATGGACTTTTGATGCTTGGAATGACATGAAATGTTATTAGTAAGTATTAGGTTTTATTGTATGCTTGATTACCTTCGAGACGGCATATCATTCATGTAAATTGGTTGCCGAATCATTGATTTGCATTTATGAACTTGAATGCATTAAATGATTGAGCATTCAATGTGATTTTGGTTGTTGTAAAGGTAAATGTGATTGATGAAATGTGTTTAGATGTTTTCCTCGTCAAAATACCTTTCCGATGATATAAGATACATGTTTTGGTTGTTTGCGGATCATAAAATGTGTTAGTTTGGTTTTTGGTTCGTGCACTTAGAAGTTTTCTGCATCAGACTTGAATACCAATCTGGACGCCGTCCCAGATTTCAAAGCTGGACGCCGTCCAGATACACTGGCAGGCTTCTGTCTTCGTTGGTCATTTTACGGAAAATGTTTGCTATGCTATGGACCTCCGATTCACATGTAACTTGTTCTAACATGCTCATATATGATTAAAAACCTCAGAAAAATAGTTCGGGACCCGACCCGAACGTGTTGACTTTTTCGTTGACTTTGACCCGACCTAAGTTGACTTTTAATCAAACTTAACCAAATGTTTGTGCAATCGTTCTAACATGCTTTTATACTTGTACCTTGCATGAAACATGACAATTTGATTCACATGCTATTATGATCGAGTCTTAACGAGCCATAGGACTAATTGAACACTTTGACCTATCGTGTTTACCGATATTGATATAAACCTATTTGTTTAGGTCAAGACTAGCATTGTTCTTTGCACACATTACTTGTTGAAGTACTTATTACTCGTGCACACAAGGTGAGATCATAGTCCCACTTTTACTCTTTTGCACTTACATTTGGGATGAGAAAACATAAACGTTTCTTTTTACTAAGTGAACACAAGTACAGGAAAACAAACATTCTACATACGAGTTTGAACAAAAATCCTCAATTCGATTATCATTAGTTACACTTGCCGGGTGTAAGCGAGAACTTATGTTATATGGCCATATGGGTTTGACAAACCCTCATTCAAACGGTTCGCTACCGTTTACGAATGAAATATATTTTCGAGAAACAGTGTATGTTCTAACACTATTGTGATGGGGTTCTATGGAAGGAATGTTAAGCATTGATAATTGGGTGCTCGTGAAACAAACTTTTGGAATGTATTACTATTACATCATTGTTGCAAATCTTGTGGTTCACTTGTACTTACTTACTTAAACCTATGATTTTACCAACGTTTTCGTTGACAGATTTCTATGTTTTTCTCAGGTCCTTGAACGTTTAGTGATACATGCTTCCGCTCATTACCTTGATACTTGCTTGGATGTCGAGTATACATGCATACGTGGAGCGTCTTTTGGCTACTTTTAAATTGTGTCGCATATGTTTAAATTGTACTTTAAACTTTGTAATGTAACTAGTTGTCGAACTACCTTGTAAACCTTGAAACATCTTTACTTTTGAAATGAATGCGACATACTTTTGGTCAAACGTTGTTTTAAAGACTTATGACCACGTAACGGGACCTAAGTAGACGGCGCCGTCAATGACGACTTTGTTCGGGTCGCTACAACATACTAGGCACGAGTACTTAAACTTTATATATGTGTGGGTTATACAAGGGCGTAAACTTTCCCCTTAGCTATGTAACGTTTAGTCATTGGTCTTTGAACCGGTGAACGCGAATCTTAGATATGGATCCATAGGGTTTGACATCCCCACTCGGGCTAGTAGCGCTAGCATTTAACGGGTGTTTAATACTTCATAAATATACGCACTCGCCAAGTGTACTTTTAGGGGGTGTTATTTACGTTAAGTTAGTTACCAAGTGCCCACGGTTATACATATACTTTTCATACTGTTTTGAAACGCTGTTGAAGCACTGAAATCTCGTGACCTACCTTACATTACTGTTATACTTAAACTATAGCTCACCAACCTTTGTGTTGACATTTTTAAGCATGTTTTTCTCAGGTTCTTAAGGTTTGCTTGCTTCCACTGTACTGGTCATGCTTTGTAGACACCCGCTGCGCTTATTAGAGATGTCACCGCATGAAACGTTTATTTTACATTCAAACTATATTACTTTTGAAACGATGTGTTTGTAACGACCTATGGGTCACGTACTATTATTGCTTGCTATTCGTAGAAGCATACTTTTGGTTGTTAAACATTCGACGTTTGTTAAGACGTCACCTATATTCATGAATGCAAACTTATTTTGAAACAGCATATAGTATTTGACCTTGTAATGATCCTGTTGTTGATGATTCGTACACGAAGGTTTTGTACGGGGCATCACACTACCAACAAAACTTCTTCTAGTGGTGTCCACAGCTTTTTGTTTTACGGTTCTTTCACAACTTCATTTCCTTTTTCCGATGATCCTTTCTTATTTGTATAGCATTTGTTGCGTCATTACGAATTTAATCTACTTCTTCATCTTGTAGTTGTGGTTGTGTAAATTGTTACCCAAAATGAATTTGAAACCACATAAATTGTGGTTGTGCGAATTATAAAAATCGTGTTGTGATTGTAAAAATTGAGTGAAAAAATGTGGATTGTTAAAATCTTAAAAAATATTTTATGGAGTGAAATTTTCATAAGGATTTGTTAGTTGATTACCCTGAACATTTTGTGGAGAATTTGAAGTCAAATTGGGCATATTTGATTATCCGAAATTGTGTAAATTAGAAGATTCAAATTCATTAGGATTGAGAAATTGATTTGAATTTTGATTGCGGTTTTTATTTGAGTTTGACATATTTAGAATAATAGATATTATAGAAATTGGATAGAGGAACTAAATTGTGTGGGTAAAAAACGAATGAATGAGTTACTTTATAGATAAAAATCGTTAAAATTTATTATTATTATTATTATTATTATTAAATTTTATTTATTTTTAGTTAATATACACGCTCCCCCACTGTTGCAATTTTTTCCAGTGACCCAGTGCTTGAGGCTAGCCAACTTTCTCATGACACGTCAACCACCACCGAACCCTCTCTTCCGGTGATGCAGCCCATCGTGCCGGACCTTTTTCCCCCATCACGCCAAGCTAGTGGCTTGATGGTGGCGTTACGATGGTGGTTTTGCTCTGATCACATTGCGTTAACGTCAATGATCTAGTGAGTTATAATCTGCACAAGCTTTTAGAAGCTAGATATGCATACGGGAAACAACGTAGTTGCGTACACAACAAAATTGAAAAATAATAAACTATTTACTTGCTACATGCATAGTTTTAAGACTTATGTACAACAATGATAGGAAAAAAAACTCAAGGCTTTTGACTACTGGTACCCGATAATTCTATACCGTTAAGTAGTGAATTTCATACGGTATAAGTCAAGTGTACCTAATAAGTTGAGTCGTGATGTAAGAAAAATGTTTAAAATCTCCACATGAGTGGTTTAAGTACCAGCAATGGTGCAATTTGAACCCAACTACACATAGGACGGTTGCTCAAACCTAATAAAATTTTCATTGAGAGAAGGTATTGAGAGAAGGTGGACACTGATAAAATTTCATTTTTCTAGTAAATTTTTTTTATTAGTGTACATTTTTAAAAAAAATCTAGATGAGACAGTTGTCCGTATCCGTCTCTACAATATTCCACCCCGAGCACCAGAGGAAGTATCAAAGGAGGATTTTTCATGAACGATAACGTTTAGGCTTGGATGGTTAACATGAGTATGCTAGACACTCAAAACGCAAATCCAAACACCCTTTAAATATTAATTGCTTTAAATATTACTTGTTTCAAATAGAAGTAGTCAGAACTGGTTAAGTGATTAAAATACTTTGTTATACTAAGTTTTGTAACATACAAATAAATGTAGGATTCCCCATATTTATTTTATTAAAATTCCTACTATTTAAACCTTAACATGTATGAATTTCATGACTTTTGAGTAGTTCATGAATCAGACGTTAGATCAGTCTAAGAAAAGCTATGAAACATCTCAATAGTCCAAACCTTAAAACATACATCTTAAATTCTATTAAAATTATAAACTTATGATGTAAGCATTAGGATAATCCACCCTTGATTTTACTTAAACCTTACATATGTAACAATCATACAGGAGACCATGACATCAGCCTACACTAACGATTTTTACACTTAAACGGTTAATAAAAGCAAAATTAGTGCTAAATAAATAAATTAGTTCCCTATTTAATAGGCAGAGCCTATTGTGTATTAAAACCATGCCATAGTCTTATTTTCAGACGTAAGTGTTAATATTATCCTATCAAGAAAAAAAATCAAATGGATGGTATGAACAATTGTAATGTTTTTTTTCCGATTAATTTGTATTGAAACAACAATCTTAATCAATTTTGTATGTTATTTAATCACTTATACTTGCTTTCACTTTTAATATATTTTCTTACTTTATTTTATTTATGCACTTGGATTTTCATTCAAATGCTAATGCTTTTTTTTGTGTATCTAATTGTCAGCATACTCTAAACAATAGGACTTTGATATTTACATTCGCTTAAAAGCTAAAACATATCATCTAACTGTATTGTTTACGCATACTCGTGGTTCCACGGGTCATTTTGCTAGTGGTTTAATTAATTAATTCGATTTGATTTTGTTGATTGTAATACGTAACTCTTTTGAGCCGATTAATTAGAGAAGCTAGAAAAGATATATATCACCAATAAAAATTAAGTAATTAAATTCTTTTTAAATAAGATCCTTTTACGTAATATATGATTTAGAGAGAGAATGTGTGAGAGAGAAAGTAGAGAGAGAGAGAGTGTGTGAGGAATGGCAACACTAGAGAGGGCACGGCGGGTATTCGAAAAAACTACAACGGGTACTATGAGAACAACATTAATGGGAATACAAACCGAAACCGACTAACATCGTACATGTTTTTTAACTTCTCCGATCAATGGAAAGTGGTGGATTTCTGGAAACTCTTCAAACAATATGGAGCGGTGAGGGATGTCTACATTGCGGGTAAAAGATTACACAATGGATGGAAGTTCGCGTTTGTAAGATTCGCAGATGTAACTGATGGTTCGGCCCTTCTAAAAACATTAGAGTCTATCAAGTTCAATGGTGTGGATATCAAGATCTTCAAGGCTACGACTAGGGCTCCGAAGAGGGTGAATAACCCTCCACCGGTGGAGAAAACAATTCCAAAAAGCAACACGGGTTTTGATTGGAATAGGCTGCAAGATGGGCGAAGCTTCACTGAAGTTATAGGGAAGATGAAAGATGACTTAAGAGAGGTGTTAAATGAAAAAAGGAAAGGTCAGATGGAGGATCCGGTCGGGAAGACGAAGGGTGTGGTGAAGTCCAAGGAAAAGATTGTTGTAGCAGATGAGGAAAAATGTTTGGAAAACAATGAAGCATTATCCAAAGCGGTCATAGCTGAAGCCAAGAACTTGAAAACCCTGAATAATATTGAATCAATTTTTGAAGCTGAGGGGTTCCCAGATGTCGAAGTTAAAATATTGGGTGGATTGAGTGTCTTAATTATGTTTAAGTCGCTTGAAGAGGCAGGAAGCCTAATCGAAAAACAACATCCACTGCAAAAATGGGTCCATAAATCATGCATGTGGGATTTCTCATCATGGCCCGAATGCCGAATGACGTGGTTAACAATCACAGGTGTTCCTTTACCATGTTGGAATGAAACCATGTTCACATCAATTGCGGAATGGTGGGGAGTGGTATATATCTTGGTGAATTGCAAGCTTTCGGGTAACCAAAACCTAAAGAATGGAAGAGTGTTTGTGAAACTCAACGATCCTGAGTTAGTAAACGATTCCATTAAACTGGTGTACAAGTCAAAAGTCTATTTTGTGAATGTAATTGAAGAAAGTGCAGTCATAAAAAGTGATAAAAAGGTTGAGGAATGTTGCTGCTACAAACACGATCCAAAAGTTCACAATCTTGAAGAAGATGAAAGCAATTCATCCTCCGATGAGGATGCTTCTGATGACATAGATTCTGATGATTTGGCCAGTGAATTGGGAAGAGACAAACAACCAAAGGATGATGAGGTTTTTAGTCTTTATAATGAGGTTCTAAAAAGTGATGACGAAGAGGAAGATGTCGAGGTGCCTGGAGATGATAATTCCGGTAACAACTCTCCAGAAAAGAAGAGAGAGTTACCGGAAAATTCAAGAGTTAATGTGGAAGATGAAGAGTCTGCTTTTGTGGGGTTTGATGCATTGTTTAACGTGGAAGTTGTAGCAGAGACGGCTAGCAATAACTGCAACCTATCACCAAAGTCCAAGAAAGATGATCTTGGAGAAAGTAACCCTAATTCCAAGGAAGTGCACGCGCAGGAGGTTTATTTTTCCAGTAAAATCGTAACAAACTCTGATGGGGTTAAAAGTGGTGGTAAATTAAAAAAGGGCAAGAAAAAGGTTAAAGGCAAAAGGGTTAGCAGGCTGGATAAAGAATTCGGTGGAGCACCAATTGGGCCCAACTCCCCATCAAGAGATGGGCCTGGCTTAAATAATGCTGATCAAAGTGGGCCTGTAGAACAACAAAATGGAGGCGTGGAAGTCCAACATGATGTGTTTATTGGCGAATTAGGGAAAGAAAAGGGAGGTCACTGCAAGTCTTCTTCATCCGAATTTTGCTCTAATGAAAATGAATTATCGCATTGTAGTGAATGCTATGAGAAAGCGATTGAAAATCAAACGGCAGCCGCAAGGATTATACGATTTAAATTCATGGGTAGATGTAACTCAAAATGCGACAAACCCTTGAAATATAAATGCAAATCATGTGGTAGGAAATCAAAGTTGAGGATAAAGAAAGCTAATTCAGCCCTGAACAATTCGCAAGATGGCTCTATGGGTCCTTCTAAATCGATCAATAGCGAGGAGGTGAAAAAATATGGCGAGCAAATCGGATTGAGGTGGCCCACCTCCAATCCATTGTAAGTGTCTCATCCTCTTCGACTCGTTTCCTTGTTGTTTTTTAATGAAGATTATCTCTTTAAATGTTAGAGGTTTTTCGGTAAAGGGCAAATTTGGGTGGGTTAGGAACATATGTGTATCCAAAAGACCTTGCATTGCGGTTTTCCAAGAAACTAAATGTAAGACCTTGTCGGATAGTTGGGTACAATCCTTATGGGGTGACACTAATTATGGTTATGTCCAAAAAGAAGTGGTTAGTAAATCCAGGGGCTTGCTTGTGATATGGGATACGTCAAAGTTTGAAATAATTGATGCTACGAGTGGTGATTTCTTTGTGGCGATTAGGGGTAAATGGCGATTAGGTGAAGAATCAATCATTGTTAACATTTATGGCCCGCATAGCGATAAAAACAAAAAATTAATGTGGGATTCGTTAGATAACCTTCTCAATAGTGTGGATTCGGCGTGGTTACCATGTGGCGACTTTAATGAAGTTAGATACTCTTCGGATAGGAAAAATTCTCAATTTCATCGAGGTAGGGCCAAGAGATTTAATGAGTTTATTGGAAGAAACAATTTGATTGACATTGCAATTAGTGGTAGGAAGTTCACACGCATTAGTGATGATGGTTTGAAATTTAGCAAGCTTGATAGATTTTTGGTTAATGTAGAATTCATCAACCTTTGGGAGGATCTCTCCGCTATTGCTCTCGATCGAAATCTTTCGGACCATTGTCCCTTGGTACTTCATGATAAGTTGATAGACTATGGCCCGAAACCTTTCAAAGTGTTTGATGAATGGTTGAATTGTGAAGAAATAGATAAGGTTATCCGAGATGCTTGGCAACTTCCTATCCGTGGTTCTAGAGAAGATTGTATCTTTAGAGATAGGCTTAAGAATGTCAAAGTGGCTCTAAGGAGTTGGAGCAACTCTAGGTATGGGGGGTTAGATGGTGAAATCAAAGAACTAAAGAAGGAAACCATGGAATAGGAATTCAAAGCGGAACACAATACTTGATAATGCTAAAACGAACATATATTTCATAGCATTATCCCTCAAGAAAGACAAGCTTTTAGTTGCAATTGTTCTATTTACAAGTGATATTCGTTTAAATATTAAAAGGAGAAGACAAAAGGCAGATTCGACGAATTGAAGATGCAAAGGTCCAAAAAGCTAAAAAGTACAAGATACAATCAAAAAGGTTCAAATTATTGATGAGAAACGTCTAAAAATGACAAGAGTACAAGACGCAAAACGCAAAGTACACGATATAAAATAGTACGCAAGGACGTTCGAAAATCCGGAACCGGGACCAGAGTCAACTCTCAACGCTCGACGCAACGGACTAAAAATTACAAGTTAACTATGTATATAAATATAATATAATATATAATTAATTATATAAATTATATATATATTATATTTATATATTAAAACCGTCGGCAGACTAGGATCCAAACTTGTGTGAGCTGGATTTACGAACTCCGCGACTTGCGGAGTTTGTAGTGCAAAAATACCGCGACTCGCGGAGCTGTCCTGGACAAAAATGCCTATAAAAGCTCGCGCATTCTGAACGTTTTATATATCTTTTTCTTTCCATCCTACGTAAACGTATATATATATATATATATATATATATATATATATATATATATATATATATATATATATATATATATATATATATATATATATATATATATATATATATATATATATATATATATATATATATATATATATATATATATATATATATATATATATATATATATATATTTATATTTTAAATCCTAATAATAAGGGTATGTTAGCAAATGTTGTAAGGGTGTAAGTCAAAATTATGTCCGTGTAACGCTACGCTATTTTTAATCATTGTAAGTTATGTTCAACCTTTTTAATTTAATGTCTCGTAGCTAAGTTATTATTATGCTTATTTAAAACGAAGTAATCATGATGTTGGGCTAATTACTAAAATTGGGTAATTGGGCTTTGTACCATAATTGGGGTTTGGACAAAAGAACGACACTTGTGGAAATTAGACTATGGGCTATTAATGGGCTTTATATTTGTTTAACTAAATGATAGTTTGTTAATTTTAATATAAAGGTTTACAATTGGACGTCCCTATAAATAGCCATATACACTCAATCGGACACGATGGGCGGGATATTTATATGTACGAATAATCGTTCATTTAACCGGACACGGGAATGGATTAATAGCCACTAGAATTATTAAAACAGGGGTGAAATTATGTACAAGGACACTTGGCATAATTGATAACAAAGTATTAAAACCTTGGGTTACATGCAGTCGATATCCTGGTGTAATTATTAAACAAAGTATTAAAACCTTGTTACAGTTTAAGTCCCCAATTAGTTGAAATATTTAACTTCATATATAAGGATAATTTGACGAGGATACTCGCACTTTATATTTATGACTGATGGAGTGTTATGGACAAAAACTAGACGGACATATTAAATAATCCAGGACAAAGGACAATTAACCCATGGGCATAAAACTAAAAATCAACATTTCAAACATCATGATTACGGAAGTTTAAATAAGCATAATTCTTTTATTTCATATTTAATTTCCTTTATTTTATATTTAATTGCACTTCTAATTATCGCACTTTTATTTATTGTTATTTAATTGCACTTTTAATTATCGTACTTTTTAATTATCGCAATTTTATTTTATCGCACTTTTATTTATCGTAATTTCATTATCGTTATTTACTTTACGCTTTAAATTAAGTCTTGTATTTATTTTTAATATTTTACATTAGGTTTTAACTGCGACTAAAGTTTTAAAAATCGACAAACCGGTCATTAAACGGTAAAAACCCCCCTTTATAATAATAATATTACTTATTTATATATTTGTATTTTTATAAATTAAAACTAATATAGCGTTAAGCTTTATTTAAAGATTTTCTCTGTGGAACGAACCGGACTTACTAAAAACTACACTACTGTACGATTAGGTACACTGCCTATAAGTGTTGTAGCAAGGTTTAAGTATATCCATTCTATAAATAAATAAATAACTTGTGTAAAATTATATCGTATTTAATAGTTTTTCCTAGTAAAATATAAGCTAATTCATATACACCTCTGCGCACATCAAGTATTTTTGGCGCCGCTGTCGGGGATCGCCGAAGCGAAACGCTATAGAAAAAAAAAATTTATTACGTTTTAATTAGTTTTTGTAAAATATATACTTTTTAAATATTAAAAAATATATAAAAAATTAAAAACCGAATAAAAAAATAAATATATAAATTTATTTTTAAGATTTTTAAAATTATAAAGTATTTTATTTCTATTTTAGTTTTTAAAATATAACTTTTATTTAATTTATATAAATATTTTAATTAAATTAAAAACAGAAAAGAAAAAAATATATAAAAAAAAAACTAAAACTATCGAATTTATACCTGCACCTCATTTGAATTTTCAAACCCCGCGACTCGCGGAATTTTTCTGGTACGTGGCACCGCGACTCGCGGAGCCATACTGACACGAACAGAAACCCTATTCTGCATTAATTACGGTGTAATTATTATTATTATTATCATTATTTAATTAAAACCCTAATTAGGGTTAGTATTTTAAATAATTAATTAATTTAGTTTTATTTATTTAATTTGTATTTTAAGTTTAATTAGTTTAATTAGTTTATAAAATTAATAGTTTTATAAAATAAATAATATAAAAATAATATTTTTATAAAAATTGTACTTTTTACAACTTTTAGTATATTTTTATATTTTATCTCTTTTCATTTGTTTTTAGCGTAATTTTTGTATTTTTCGCTCATTTTTAGTTTTAAGTTCTAGTATTTTACCGTAGCTAATTTTTTACTTCTAGATTTTTAGGTTTTGCCTTAAAATCCCTTAAGTGCTTTCTCTTTAGACTAAGATTTATGTGCTTTAGAATTTTGCGACGCCTATCTAAGTTTTAGTCTTTTTTTTAAAGATATTGCCATTTGAGATATAGTTTTACTTGTAAGCTTTAATATTTTTAGACGCAACTTTTAATTTTTAGTTTTTAGTTCCTTCTTAAGTTTCGACGCACTACTTTCTTATTTTTATTTTTCGACGCCTTTTACCTATGTATCAATTATCACTCCAATTAGTAATCTCAATTTGCAATTTTAATTTTAAGTTAGTGATAGTAATAAGGTTGGGTTAGTCGAGTGTTTTAAAGTTTTATAGTCATTTTTTTCCCTTTTTCGACGCGCTCTTTTTCTTTCTTATTTCTCGTCATTCTAGTTTTTAGGACATAGATTTTTATTCTATTTCTTCTCTAAATTTCTTTAAATTACAAAAATTTATTTTAAGTGGTTAAATTGATAGACATCAAAATTTTCTGGTTCGTAGTAATAGTTGGATTTGTACGTGGACCGGGTTATTGGAGCCAAACAGTACTCAATTATATTGAGACCAAATGAATCCTGCCCCTCTGCTGCATCTTTTGGCTATTCGAAACGTGGGCAAAATCAGAAAAGTCTATTAATTGGATAACTTATATAATTTTTCTTTCCTTTTAAAAACTAATAGGATATTCAGTGAATGCACCAAGCAAGACGTTCACCACCTTTTGTACGTTCACCACCTGTAACTCGATCAAGACATCTAGCAAATATTGTCGCCGTTGATTTTTCTTTAGAATCGTCATCCAGTAGACCAAGTACTCCAATTCAAATTTCCGATAATCCATTTTTTGAACCCAACCTCACAATTGAGAATCCGGAGAATATTCAGGGACGATTCATAGATCCTGAACCATTAATTTTTCCTCCAGAACCACCAATCATTCAAACAGAGATTGTTGAGGAACGAACCATTAAATCAGAATCCTCTATTGATTCAGATTCAACAAATTCAATCATGGAAAATCTGGAACCTTTAAGTATGGAAGACCGAATGCGAGCTAAACGCACTGGCCAAGGTCACGCAATTACTCATCCAGACATTAATGCGCCAGATTATGAAATCAAAGGATAAATTCTACACATGGTGACTAATCAATACCAATTTAGTGGTGCGCCGAAGAAAGATCCAAATGAACATCTTCGTACCTTTAATAGGATCTGCACACTATTTAAAATAAGAGAAGTTGAGGATGAACAGATATATCTCATGTTATTTCCCTAGACTTTAAAGGGAGAAGCCAAAGATTGGTTGTAATCGTTACCTGAAGGGGCGATTGATACATGGGACGTTTTAGTTGAAAAATTTCTTAAACAATTCTTTCCGGCATCTAAAGCCGTAAGACTTCAAGGAGAAATTGTTACGTTCACACAGAAACCGAATGAAACTCTATATGAGGCATGGACCAGATTTGGAAAGTTATTAAGAGGATGTCCGCAACATGGTTTAGACACTTGTCAAATAGTACAAATATTCTACCAAGGATGCGACATCACTACAAGGAAAGACATCGATATAGCAGCTGGTGGTTCCATTATGAAGAAAACCGAAACTGATGCTTACAAAATTATTGATAACACTGCTTCCCACTCACATGAGTGGCACCAAGAAAAAGATATCGTTAGATCATCTAAAGCAGCTAGAGCCGATTCTAGCCATGACTTAGATTCCATTTTCGCAAAGATAGATGCTGTCGAGAGACGAAGGGAAAAGATGACTAAGGATATACACTCAATACGAATTAGTTGTGAGCAGTGTGGAGGACCACATTTGACAAAAGATTGTCTCAGTATTGAACTAACAATGGAACAAAGAGAAAATATTTCATACATAAACCAAAGGCCTGGAAATAATTATCAGAATAATTATCAACCGTCAAGACCGATTTACAATCAAAACCAAAATTATAATCGAAATATTCCATACAACAATCAACAAGGTCCTAGCAATCAACAAGTATCCAATAATACTTACAATCAGCAAAGACCTAATTTTCAAAACAAACCACCACAAATCGATGATAAAAAGCGGAATTTAGAAGATATGATGACGAAGCTAGTTGAAACTCAAACGCAGTTTTTCACATCTCAGAAATAAACCAATGAACAAAATGCTCAAGCATTTAGAAATCAACAAGCTTCTATTCAAAATCTGGAACAAGAAGTAAGTAACCTAGCAAGGTTAATAGGTGAAAGAAAACCGGGAAGTCTACCTAGTGATACAAATGCTAACCCCCGAAATGAAATAGCTAAAGCCATTACCACAAGAAGTGGTATTACACTTAAACCACCTGAAATACCTGTAATTTCTGATGAAGCTATTCCTAATCCACAAGAACCACAACCTAAACAAGATAAGGAAAAAGAACCGGTAGTTGAAAAGGTTAATGAAGATAACACAGTTAAGGCTAAACCTTATGTTAAACCATACCAACCACCACTTCCTTATCCGAGTAAAATGAAAAAAGGGAGACTTGAAGCCGAGCAATCCAAATTCTTGGATATGCTTAAACAGATAAATGTAAATCTTCCTTTCATTGATGTGATTTCAGGAATGCCTAGATATGCTAAATTTCTGAAAGATCTAATCTCGAATAGAAAGAAAATGGAAGAACTCTCGGCTATTACTATGAATGCTAATTGTTCAGCAGTGCTGTTGAATAAGATACCAGAAAAATTTATCAGATCCAGGAAGTTTCACAATTCCATGTTTTCTGGGTAGTCTTAGTTCAATAGAAGCATTGGCAGACTTAGGTGCTAGTATAAATTTAATGCCGTATTCACTATACGCTAAACTAGACCTTGGAGAATTGAAACCAACAAGAATAAGCATACAACTAGCCGATAGATCAATAAAATATCCTAGAGGGATAATGGAGAACATGCTAGTTAAAGTTGGTACTTTAGTATTTCCAGTAGATTTTGTTGTTCTGGACATGGAAGAAGATTCTCAAGTTCCTCTCATATTAGGAAGACCATTCTTAAACACGGCTAAAGCAATGATATACGTGTTTGGTAAGAAACTGACCCTAAGTATAGAGGACGAGAGTGTTACCTTTTCAGTTGATAGAGCAATGCAACAACCACAATCTGCAGATGATACATGTTATTATATTCAAACTATAGATTCACATGCAGAATTGTTAGAAGAATTTCCAGAATTACAAGGAACAGGAGAATGTTCTTTAGGAGAAGGGACTGAACCAATTGATGAAACTGAAATGTTAGCTACACTAATGGCTAATGGATATGAACCAACAACAGAAGAAATTTAAATGCTAAAAGAAGAAGACAGATGTCGATATAAATCATCGATAGAAGAACCTCCGACATTAGAGTTAAAGCCACTTCCAAACCATTTGGAATACGCTTATTTATATGGTGAATCTGAATTACATGTAATAATAGCGTCTTCTCTTACTGAAAATGAGAAATCGCAACTCATTTCTGTGTTGAAAGCTCATAAACCAGCTATTGCATGGAAGATTCATGATATTAAAGGAATAAGTCCTTCGTATTGCACACATAAAATCCTTATGGAAGAAGGCCATAAAACGTATGTGCAATGCCAACGAAGACTAAATCCTAATATGAAAGATGTTGTTAAAAAAGAAATTATTAAACTGCTTGCTGCAGGTTTAATTTATCCAATTTATGATAGTCCATGGGTAAGCCCAGTTCAATGCGTGCCTAAGAAGGGTGGCATGACTATCATTACAAATGAAAAAAATGAGTTTATTCCTACTAGGACTGTAACAGGATGGCGTGTATGTATTGATTATAGAAAATTAAATGACGCCACCAGAAAAGATCACTTTCTCTTACCTTTTATTGATCAAATGTTGGAAAGATTAGCCGGAAACAGTTACTATTGTTTTCTAGATGGTTTTTCCGGATATTTTCAAATTCCAATAGCACCCGAGGACCAAGAGAAAACCACATTCACGTGCCCTTATGGTACTTTTGCTTACAAACGCATGCCATTTGGACTTTACAACGCCCCTGCAACCTTTCAAAGGTGCATGATGGCAATTTTTCACGACATGATAGAAGAATGCATGGAAGTTTTCATGGATGACTTTTCAGTCTTCGGTAATACTTTTGAAACATATCTAGCTAATCTTGAACGAATTCTTATTAGATGTGAACAATCAAATCTAGTACTTAATTGGAAGAAATGCCATTTCATGGTTAAAGAAGGCATCGTTCTGGGTCATAAAATTTCAAAGGAAGGAATTGAAGTGGATAGAGCTAAAGTAGATGTAATTGCTAAACTTTCACATCCAACCAATGTTAGAGGAGTTAGGAGTTTTCTAGGGCATGCCGGTTTTTACCGACGTTTCATTAAAGATTTTTCTAAAATTGCCACTCCTATGAATAAACTCCTAGAAAAGGATGCTCCATTCATCTTTTCAGAGGAATGTATCAAATCTTTTAATATTCTTAAAGAGAAACTCACTAATGCACCGATCATGATAACACCAAATTGGAATCTACCGTTTGAACTTATGTGCGATGCAAGTGATTTTGCAATGGGAGCCGTTTTAGGACAAAGGATTGAAAAACGAATTCAACCTATTTATTACGCTAGTAAGACGTTACAAGGAGCACAAACAAATTACACAACTACTGAAAAAGAACTCCTTGCTATTGTCTTTGCTTTTGACAAATTTCGTTCATATCTCGTTCTAGCAAAAACGGTGGTCTATACCGACCATTCTGCTCTTAGATACCTATTTTCGAAACAAGATGCTAAACCAAGATTAATCTGTTGGATCTTACTCTTACAAGAATTCGATATTGAAATCCGAGATAAAAGAGGAGCAGAAAATCTCGCCGCTGATCATCTTTCTCGTCTTGAAAATCCCGAATTAGAAGTTCTAAATGAATCGGCCATACAAGACAACTTTCCTGATGAATATCTATTGAAGATAGATCATAATGAAATTCCATGGTTTGCAGACTATGCAAACTACTTAGTTTGTGGATTCCTTGAAAAAGGATTGTCGTACCAAAAATGAAAGAAATTCTTTAGTGATATAAAACACTATTTCTGGGAAGATCCACATCTGTTTAAAAGTTGTCCCGATGGAATAATACGCCGATGTGTATTTGGAGATGAAGCTAGTAAAATTTTAAACCATTGTCACACAGGACCAACAGGAGGGCATTATGGGCCTCAACTAATAGCAAGAAAAGTTTATGATGCTGGATTCTATTGGCCTACAATTTACAAAGACGCACACCTTCTTTGCAAATCCTGTGATGCTTGTCAAAGGGCCGGAAAAATAAGTCAACGTGATGAAATGCCACAAAATGTCATTCAAGTATGTGAAATATTTGACATTTGGGGTATTGACTTTATGGGCCCATTTCCAAAATCTCATAATAATCTCTACATTCTCGTAGCCATTGATTATGTATCTAAATGGGCGGAAGCACAAGCTCTCCCAACTAATGATGCACGAGTTGTAGTCAACTTTTTAAAACGTCTTTTTGCAAGGTTTGGAACACCGAAAGCTTTAATAAGTGATCGGGGAACTCATTTTAGTAATAATCAACTTGAGAAAGTTCTTAAAAGATATGGAGTAACTCATAAAATCTCCACCGCATATCATCCACAAACAAGTGGACAAGTTAAAAATACCAACCGAGCTTTGAAACGTATTCTAGAGAAAACCGTAGGATCAAATCCGAAGGAATGGTCCATTAAATTGGAAGATGCACTCTGGGCTTTTAGAACAGCCTACAAAACTCCAATTGGAACCACACCTTTTAAACTCATTTACGGAAAAGCATGTCATCTTCTAGTAGAAATTGAACACAAAGCATTTTGGGCTTTGAAGACATGTAATCTTGATTTACATGAAGCCGGACGTCTACGGTTAATTCAACTAAACGAATTAGAAGAATTAAGACAAGAAGCATACGAAAATTCGTTAATCTATAAGGAAAGAATGAAGAAATGGCATGATAAAAGAATCAAAAGTTCAAAAGAATATAAAGAAGGAGACAGAGTTCTTCTTTTCAATTCACGATTCAAGCTATTTCCTGGAAAATTGAAATCAAGATGGTCTGGACCATTCATAGTCAAAAGAGTTTTCCCATACGGAACGATAGAATTAATAAATTCAAATGGGATTGAATTTAAGGTTAATGGTCACAAAGTTAAACACTACATAGATAGTCCGATGGAAGTCGACAACGAAGTTAATCACAATTTCAATACCACAGCTAACTAAGTGTGGGGAGAATCAAGTCTTTAAAGGATAATATGTATTTCTGTTAGAGTTAGATTTTCTGTTTTCATGTAGTTCTCGAAAATGGAACCCGAATGGTCTTTTCCTAGCAGACCCTAAAGAACTAGTCTTCTCCCCCCATTCTGAATTTTTATTTTTTTTAGGTTTTTACGAAATGAAGACTTCCTGTGAACTAAACCATGGTCTAATGCTACACGCTTTGATTACTAAACGTAATAATGACACACTTCCGAGTGAACTGGTATCAGTAATCAGAGAAAAATTGGACGGAGTAAGAAAAGAATCCAGATGCGAAGATAATAAGTTACAATTTGGTAAAGGAAAATCAAAATCCGCAGCGAAAAGAAGAGCACGACACCTTGAAAAATGTCACAAATGCGGAAAATGGTCACACGAAGGTAAATGTTCAAATAATCAAACCTATTCAAACACCGAATTTGTTACTTTATGCAGAGACGGACCGTTCATATGTTTAGAAGAAAAAAACACTGAATGCTCGAGGTTACGCCTATGTAGCCATAGAAAATCAATTAGTCCGACTATCTTATGAGTGGGCTAGAGCATATCACTAAGAAATATATTTTACAGGTAAGTTTGTATAGTTTTCATTTTTATTTTTTTATTTTTATTTTTATTTTTAACCTTTTGATAATAAACGCTAATTTGTTCGCTATAAAGTATTAAATTGGTATTCGGTGAAATTAGGTCTTGCGACCGAAATTATTGATATCATACAAAAATTTATTACATCACTGCGAAATTTAACGTTTATTCTTAAGGTATAAATATCTTTAATCAATCAACTCAAAATATTTCAAAAATTCGTCATGAGTTAAATTAGGTCATGGAACCGAAATTACTTTACCGAAAAGAGGAGCGTATATTTTTGATAATATTTGATTGATTAAAGTGGGATAAAAGACCAAAAAGATTTTTAATTTTATTTTTACCATATTTTTTTAAAATTAATATATAAATATTAATTTAATATTGTAAACTTATTTAAAATTGTAAATATTTGAAAAATTAATATAAGTTTGTATGTATAAAAACAAAATTAAATTTAAGTTTGGTGTGAATTTTTAATAATATGAATTTTTAATTTTATGCATTTTAAATTTAAGTTTGGTGTGAATTTAAAAACAAAAATTTACTTTATTTCGTTAAGTTAAAAATATGATTTTTAAAAATTCGTCGTAAGTTGAAGACTAGGTCGTTGAACCGAAATTGCTTTACCCGAGGGCGGGACGAGAATTTTTATTATCATTATTTTTAATCTTATTGATTTAAAGTATGCCAAAAAAATTAAAAAACCCAAAAATCTTAGCTTTTAAAACAATCGCTACAAAAAGACAAATTTTAAAATTGTCGAGGGACGGACTAGGACATCGATCCGAAACGACCTCGTCCTAAATAACAAGGGAAACAAAATTTTAAATTTGTTTTATACTTGTTTTATAAGTTAAGGATTATAAAAAAAAAAAAAGAGAGCCGCGACTCGCGGAGTTTAAAGGGGAGGAATATCGCAACTCGCGGAGAGTTAAAAATCCAGAAAAAAATAAAAGGATCGAACAGACCAGTTTCTTCCCAACCCAACTCAAAAACTGCGAAAACACACCCAAAAACACACACAAAAATCGAATTTTTTCACCATTTTTCATCAAATCTTTCACAAAATCATGTTGAGAAGGATGCTATCAAGGAATTACTCAAGAAAAACGGTAATTTCTTCATCAAAACACCCATTTAATCCGAAAAATAGTGTTCTTGAACAAATTTATACCCAATTCAATTTTGATGCTTTTTAGTGTAATTATGCTTAAATTGTTTGTGTATTATGTTTATATAACCTAGATTGATGCTATTTAACATGATTAGAAGCCTTAAACTTCAAATTTTGAGTAATCTAGGGTTTGTGTTCTTGAGCAATTTGGGGCTTTTTGATATAAATAGGTATGGTCGATTTTTGTCATGAATTATTGCTAAATTAAGTAGTGTAACATGTTTAGGTAGTTAAATGATCCAAACTTTGAGCCTAAACATGATTTTTGAGAATTAAAGTGGACTTTTTCAAGTCTAAAATTCATGAACTTGATTTTTGAGAGATAATGTCATTTGAAACTTGTTTAATTGCTAATAATGATTATTTTGACATGTTATTTGAGTTGAATGCTTATGAATTTGGCGAACATTTTCGTATATGCTTATTTGAAAAAGTGTAGATTTGATAAAAATATGAAAATGAGCATAACTTTGATATAAATTAAACATGTCATTGTAATTATTTTGATTGATGATTTTGCTGACACTAATGCATATTTGGATGCACAAAAATTGTGTTTGATGTGTTTTGCAAACTGAAAGGGGTGAATCTTCATCCCAAGCTCGCATTGCTCCTCCTGAGAATGCGGAACAACAGGATGTTGATAACTATTACAAACAAGATATACCTCATCCAGTTATGACATTTTCAGATATGCACGTAGAAGATTTACACCCGAACTTGAGATTAGACAGACGTTGGATAGATTATCCAAAATACCAAAGGGGCTTGCACACTCTTCACTCTAAAGCTGTTGAAGTACCTAGGGTAATAGAATGGGACCGTTAGAAGCCGTAGGATTGGGCGAACGGATTAGAGAATTACTTACACAGATGTATGGTAATTTTACTTTTAACGATTGGGTACGATTATTCAACATGCGTAGACCTGTATATAAAGTATGGTGTGAAGAATTATTGTGTAGTATAGAAATAAATGATCGGGTAGCTACTTTAACCGATCGAACTTTTATTAGATTTTTGTTAGGAGGTTCGATGCTCCACATGTCTCTACTAGACATGGCTCAGGCCTTACGTATATATACGCCTGAGGAGCTAGCATCTGCCGATTGTCAAGGGTTGATATTAAATGGTAGGAAGATTGATGAAAATTTTGATACGCATGGTGTATGGAGTCAAATAACTAGCCATCACCGATTTAAAGGGGGAAATTACTCTTATCTTGATATTGATAGAGCTGAATTAAGAGTCCATAGATTTCTAGCGAACTCAATTACACAGCGAGGTAAAAATAAGGAAAAGGTAAATGAGCAAGATTTATTTTACCACATGTGTATTCGAGACCCACAAAGCGCTGTAAGTATACCTTATTGTGTGGGTTATTATTTATCGGCTATGGTTAGGGGGATGAGACCGAACAGTATAATAGGAGGTGGTATATTTATTACATTAATTGCTGAGTATCTCGATGTGGATATAAGTCGGGGGGGATTATTAATCGAAGAACCAAAACCCCACGATACAATTGGTTTAAATATATATGATGGTGCTAAGGTTTTGAAGAGGCGAAATAACGCCGCAGTAGCATATAATGGAAGACATCCACAGGTTGAAAGAAATCAACAGCCAGGTAATGTGGGAGGGGGAAATGGAATGACAGAAATGCAAAGGTTTATAGCTTCACAAGAATATGAAAATGCTAGACATCGTGCATTTGAAGATTGGCAAGTTCATCAAAACCACATCATAGCTCATTGCCAACATGTGGGTAGAAACTATACTCCTACTCCAAAGCCCGTATTTTCTCCCTGGTCTATAGAGATTCAACCACCGTATCCTACTTATAACCCAGCTGAAGCATTCTATAACACATACTGTTATGCATGGAACCCCTACTGGTATCAGTATCAACCCTAGTTTATTTAGTTTTATTTATTTTATTTTTTGTAATGTTGCTACATTTAACACTTATGTTGATATTGTAATAGTTTTTATAATTTTCTAACTTTTATTATTAGATTTTAATAATTTTTGAATGTGGGGTAATATACCAAACTTCAAAAAAAAATATGTATATATGTTTGCAGTTTATCTTATGTACACAACAGGGTAAAACAACGCATTTTCAAAGACTGGCATTAAGTTCAGCAAAAGCAACTAATTTTGACGACAAGATCCAAAATATATGTGATGTAATAACAAACGGAATGAACAAATGATGTGCACCATTTATCATTAAAAAAAAAACGCCAATATGTTTGGAAACTCTGGTAAAATTTAATCATTTTTCTACGCTAATCACCCTCAATAATTTAAATTGTTACTGATTTCTTGCAAATGAGGGCATTGCAAGATCTTAAGTGTGGGAAGGGTTAAATTCTTTCGGATTTTAAAAAAAAAAATTTATTTAAACACTTGGTTACCATTAAAAATACTAGTAACACAGTAGTTGTATTAGAATCTAGTGCTCTCTGATAACAAAGAACAGCCCTAGTCTTATATACTGACTACCCAATTCTAGTAAAATTTTTCAAAATTTTCAACTAAATGAATTTAAAATCATGTTTATACATATTTATGAACGATAAAAACTAGGTGTTAATACCGAAATTGTCGTTACCTCGGAAAGGACATAAATTGAGAAACAACCCAAAATGTTAGAATTCATTTAAGAATGGAATAGAGGAAAATAAAAAGGCAAAGAAAAGAAAATAAAAGCCAAGTGTGGGAAATTTTTACCAAGTTATTCAAAATATATATCACATATTTTTGTACAAATAATTGAAAATACTTTTGTTTTAGACGATAATTAACTGTTTTACCCAATGAAAGAAAAGAAGGGATGGATCTACATGATGAATCAATTCCATCATTAAAAGGAAGTAAAGTCTTCCGAAAAAGACACGCGCTTCTTGATTTAGGTCAGAAAGTTGTCGTCCAGACCAGCTGTAGGTTGACGAAAAATCTAGAAAAGTCATCACTAAAATCAGCAGGAAATCCACGGACCTCAGCATCAAACAGGGTCGCCAAGTGGTCAAATTTATCCTAACCATGAGAAGGATTTATCTCGTACAATGGGGGGCACCGTGCAAATTAGCTTGATAAGACTAATGAATCGAATCCCCAGAAAGGATAATCTCCTTAAAAGATCAAAAATCAGCTTTTAAGACTGATATTACTCAATCCTAGAGATTGACCTTAAAGATTGAGAATTACAAACTCATGGAATTCAATGATATCTAAACTCGAGCTTGAACGAGAAAATATTTTGATCAAAATTACAAACCGATTTGTTTTCTAAAAACCCATTTTCAATGCGTTCATTACCATTGAACGTAAAATCCTAGGAATTCAACTGGAATTCATTAGGTCACCTGAACCAAATCAGGTGTCAACCGTAAGAACGGTGGTTGCATAGCATGGTCAAAGACAGGACCTTGTGCCAGACCGGAAAATTATAAGGGTGAGCTTTACTATTGCTCCTACAAAGGATAGTAATTGCGTCCGACACGTTATAGACCATAATTAAAAGCATGTCAGGGGATATTGCCTTAACAGTTGCTTGTTCAACGCTTTTCTTTACAACCGGACGGTAGTTTACCGAAAGGTAATATACGGAGCAAGTATACTGGACGTGTTGCTTTCCTAATACAAGGTTAGCAAGTGGGTGACACAAAACTATAAGTTTTGAGCCAAAATTTTCAAATCTGAAACCCACAAAATCCACAAAAACATTTTGCAAACACCGGTGAAGGGTTATTCCGGAAAACTTATCTAGGGTAAAAGCTAGATTTAATTTTCAAAAGATCAAATGATTTCATAAAGATCCAATTTCCTTAATGGATCTAAATTTTTATAGTCATGTAGGACTGTAAACCATAACGTTACTACCATTGTTTATACCGCCGTAAAGAAATCACTGATGTACAAAGTGTGAAGAATAAAGAAGTGATTCTAGTATTTCAAGACTATATTGCTTGAGGACAAGCAACACTCAAGTGTGGGAATATTTGATAATGCTAAAAACGAACATATATTTCATAGCATTATCCCTCAAGAAAGACAAGCTTTTAGTTGCAATTGTTCTATTTACAAGTGATATTCGTTTAAATATTAAAAGGTGAAGACAAAAGGTAGATTCGACGAATTGAAGACGCAAAGGTCCAAAAAGCTAAAAAGTACAAGATACAATCAAAAAGGTTCAAATTATTGATGAGAAACGTCTAAAAATGACAAGAGTACAAGACGCAAAACGCAAAGTACACGATATAAAATAGTACGCAAGGACGTTCGAAAATCCAGAACCGGGACCAGAGTCAACTCTCAACGCTCGACGCAACGGACTAAAAATTACAAGTTAACTATGTATATAAATATAATATAATATATAATTAATTATATAAATTATATATATATATATATTATATTTATATATTAAAACCGTCGGCAGACTAGGATCCAAACTTGTGTGAGCTGGATTTACGAACTCCGCGACTTGCGGAGTTTGTAGTGCAAAAATACCGCGACTCGCGGAGCTGTCCTGGACAAAAATGCCTATAAAAGCTCGCGCATTCTGAACGTTTTATATATCTTTTTCTTTCCATCCTACGTAAACGTATATATATATATATATATATATATATATATATATATATATATATATATATATTTTAATTTTAATTTTAATTTTAAATCCTAATAATAAGGGTATGTTAGCAAATGTTGTAAGGGTGTAAGTCGAAATTCTGTCCGTGTAACGCTACGCTATTTTTAATCATTGTAAGTTATGTTCAACCTTTTTAATTTAATGTCTCGTAGCTAAGTTATTATTATGCTTATTTAAAAAGAAGTAATCATGATGTTGGGCTAATTACTAAAATTGAATAATTGGGCTTTGTACCATAATTGGGGTTTGGACAAAAGAACGACACTTGTGGAAATTAGACTATGGGCTATTAATGGGCTTTATATTTGTTTAACTAAATGATAGTTTGTTAATTTTAATATAAAGATTTACAATTGGACGTCCCTATAAATAACCATATACACTCAATCGGACACGATGGGCGGGATATTTATATGTACGAATAATCGTTCATTTAACCGAACACGGGAATGGATTAATAGCCACTAGAATTATTAAAACATGGGTGAAATTATGTACAAGGACACTTGGCATAATTGATAATAAAGTATTAAAACCTTGGGTTACACGCAGTCGATATCCTGGTGTAATTATTAAACAAAGTATTAAAACCTTGTTACAGTTTAAGTCCCCAATTAGTTGGAATATTTAACTTCAGATATAAGGATAATTTGACGAGGATACTCGCACTTTATATTTATGACTGATGGACTGTTATTGACAAAAACCAGACAGACATATTAAATAATCCAGGACAAAGGACAATTAACCCATGGGCATAAAACTAAAAATCAACATGTCAAACATCATGATTACGGAAGTTTAAATAAGCATAATTCTTTTATTTCATATTTAATTTCTTTTATTTTATATTTAATTGCACTTCTAATTATCGTACTTTTATTTATTGTTATTTAATTGCACTTTTAATTATCGTACTTTTTAATTATCGCAATTTTATTTTATCGCACTTTTATTTATCGCAATTTCATTATCGTTATTTACTTTAAGCTTTAAATTAAGTCTTGTATTTATTTTTAATATTTTACATTAGGTTTTAACTGCGACTAAAGTTTTAAAAATCGACAAACCGGTCATTAAACGGTAAAAACCCTCCTTTATAATAATAATATTACTTATTTATATATTTGTATTTTTATAAATTAAAACTAATATAGCGTTAAGCTTTGTTTAAAGATTTTCCCTGTGGAACGAACCAGACTTACTAAAAACTACACAACTGTATGATTAGGTACACTGCCTATAAGTGTTGTAGCAAGGTTTAAGTATATCCATTCTATAAATAAATAAATATCTTGTGTAAAATTGTATCGTATTTAATAGTTTTTCCTAGTAAATATAAGCTATTTCATATACACCTCTGCGCACATCAATACTCTTAGTGATTCGGATCGTGCAACGTGGTTAGATTGTAGGCGGAGATGGCTTGAAAAGGAAGGTATTAAATCGAGCATGATGAAGCAAAAAGCGAGAATTAAATGGATACTCGAGGGTGACGAAAACTCAAAGTTCTTTCACGATACAATCCGTCGGAAATACAACAAGTGCAACATTCGTGGTATTCATTTTAATGGAGCATGGAGTGAAGACCCAGGTATTGTTAAAAAAGTGATATTCGAACATTTTCAAAACATTTTTTCCTGTAACAGTGTTCGTTGTCCAAGGCTATTAGGCTGGAGCATTCCTAACGGCCCATCTCACGGCCCAAAAGGCCCAACCAGCTCGTCTGGCCTGTCTGGCCTGTCTGACACGAATCATGCTAGATAGAATACCTATCAGGCCACTGTTCCGCTCTCAGCTCAGCATAATTTGGACCGAAGTGGGCCTGTAAGCCCAACACCAACTGTATTTTCGAGGGGGTCTGTTTCTGATTGCTTTCGACTAACAGTAACTGAAGCAGAATGTTTGGAGGCTCGTTTTTCTAATGATGAAATATGGGAAGCTCTTAACGAATGTGCGAGTAATAAAGCCCCGGGACCGGATGGATTTAATATGAGGTTTTTCAAGAAATTTTGGGCCATAATTCGGGATGACCTAGTAGCTCCGGTGAATAAATTTTGGGCATCGGGTGAGATATCTTCGGGATGTAATTCTTCCTTTATTACCTTAGTACCTAAAAATTTAGATCCAATAAGTCTTAATGAGTATAGGCCGATTAGCCTAATTGGGAGCTACTATAAGATCATCGCAAAATTACTTTCAATCCGGTTAAGGAAAGTGATTCCGCACCTTGTTGGTAATGAGCAAAGCGCATTCATAAAGGGAAGAAATATAATAGATGGTGTTCTCATTGCAAATGAATCAATTGAATTTCTAAAGAATAAGGGTATCAAAAGCATGGTCTTCAAAGTTGATTTTGAAAAGGCTTTCGATAGCCTCAATTGGGAATTTTTGGACGATATGATGGGATATATGGGGTTTGGAAGTAAATGGAGGAATTGGATATCTTCATGTTTGAAATCGGCCTCGATCTCCGTTCTTGTTAATGGATCGCCATCAAAGGAGTTTAAGCTAGGTAGAGGGGTAAGGCAAGGGGACCCTTTATCGCCGTTCCTCTTTATAATTGCGGCGGAAGGTCTCAATTGGTTAGCTAAATCTGCGGTGTCAAAAAACCTCTTTAATGGAGTGGAAATTGGGAGGAATAAAGTCCTTATTTCCCATCTCCAATATGCGGATGATACAATTTTCTTTGGCTCTTGGAGTTTGGAAAACATCAAAAATCTTATGAAACTCCTCAAATGTTTTGAATTAAGCTCCGGATTGAAAGTTAATTATTTTAAGAGCAACCTCTTTGGTGTGGGTGTGGATAAAAAAGAAATAGATGAGATGGCTACTCTTTTCGGTTGTAAGGTTAGATCATTTCCGTTTACATATCTTGGGCTTCCAATTGGTGCTAAGATGGGTAAAATGGAGAGTTGGAAACCGGTTTCGGATAAATTCGAGAAGCGCTTGTCGGATTGGAAAGCACGTGCGATATCCTTCGGAGGACGTTTGACTCTCGTTAATTCGGTTCTCAATAGTCTACCGTTGTATTTTTTTTCGTGCCCCGCCTAGTGTGCTTAAAAAACTTGAGTGTGTGAGACGTAAGTTCTTTTGGGGCGGGACATGTAACAAGTCAAAAATTTCATGGGTAAAGTGGGAAGATGTCATTCGTCCTTGGACAGATGGTGGTCTTAATATTGGTTCTCTTAATTATAAAAATCTTGCATTAATCGGCAAGTGGTGGTGGAGGTTCCTTACCGAACCCACTTCCTTGTGGGTTAATGTTATCAAAAGTATTTATGGGGATTCAGGACTTCTTGATATGGGCGGGAATTCTTCTTCTTTTATTTGTACTAACACTACTTGGAGTAATATCATCAAAGCAGGCATCGAGATCAACAATTCAGGAGTGGCGTTCTTTAACTCTATTTCTAAAGTAATCGGAAACGGGACCAAGACCAAGTTTTGGGATGACATTTGGATATTGGACAAACCACTAAAGGAGATTTTTAATAGATTGGTGAGACTTGATTCAAACCCTCATGCTTTAGTTTCGGATCGAATTTCTTGGGTAGAACAAGGAGTAAAATTCGAATGGGATTGGTTACGAGAACCGACGAGAAGGACAAAAGGCGAATTAGAAGAGCTCGAGTTCATTTTATCTTCTGTTAAAATGGACCCGGATAAAGAAGATTCTTGGAATTGGAACCTAAACGGATGCGGTACTTTCTCTACAAAAAAGCTTACCACGATCATCATGTCGAAGTCTAATTGTACAAATGGGAATAATACAAGTGCGAAGCCGTTGGAAACTTTGAAAAATAACCTTATACCAAAGAAAGTAGGTGTCTTTGTTTGGAGAGCAAGGCGGGAAAGATTGCCCGTATTGGTGGAACTTGATAAGCGAGGGGTTGATCTTCATTCGGTTCGATGCCCTCTTTGTGATGGGGATATTGAAACGGTGAAGCATTCCTTGCTTGATTGCGCAAAGGTACGGGTCATTTGGGAAAAAGTATACTCTTGGTGGGGGTTTGATTCGGCTAACCTTTCTTTTGGAAATCTCCTTGGTGGGCCTTGTTCTAATACGTGCTCCGTAATTAGGGGCAAAATTTGGCAAGCGGTTCAATGGACGTGCGGATACCTCATATGGAAAAATAGGAATCAAATGGTTTTCAACAAATCAAGTTGGTCTCCTCCGGTTGCCTTAAACGAGATACAAATAAAAAGCTACGAGTGGATTGCGAAGCGTGTTCGAGGAAAGAGAATAGATTGGCTAGATTGGTTACATAATCCAAATGTTCTATTGATGTAACATATTTTCTCTCGTGTTGCATATGATTCTTCCTCGGAATCTCTATGCTTGTGTGAACTATTGTATCATTGAGATTATTTTGTTAATATAACTGCTTTTCCAAAAAAAATAAAAATTAAGTAATTACTAAACCAAAGTTTACAGGATAGGAAACAGAATCTATTAATGGGAGATAACATAATTAACTAATTCGTTTAATAAACAAAAGCTAATCAAATTATCATTCATATCCACTAAGAACAAAGTCGAAAATTAAAACCCGACGAGTAAATCAACTTAAAGGGTACTATATACTATAATCAATGAAGATGATGAATCCTAAGGCAACGTTGTCTAGGCATTCTCCACAACTACAATAGCAAAGCACAAGTTCCCATCTTTGCGAAACGACCACACTTGAACAATCGCAGTTTCAACCAAAACGTCCTTGTACTCTTCTCGAAAATCATTCCAATTGGTCTTTAGCACATAACTTCGAGTCGAGTTCACTGACCACATCTTCAACGTCAGCTTTTGATCGTACATTCGCAACGTTGGCCCCATTACTTGTACAACAAACTGGTCTTTCGCATCTAGGAGCTCTTTCTCATGAGCCTTTAAAAAATCAAACGTCTCAAGTTGGTTACACGGCATTGTTAGCCTGTTTTGGTCATCTTTCATATCACTGTCATACAACATTTTCTGAATCACTAATGTCAACTCTGAACCGTTAATCTCATCACCCACGATAAACTGCTTTAACCGCTCAGTCACATCATTCCTAATTAATGGTGAGTCTTTCAACGTCTTTTCCATCTCCTTTACCATCATTCTTTTCATCTTCTTCATCTTTTTTCCTTCTTCATCATTTATTATATTTGAACGTGGACGCTTGGCTATCGATTTCTTTTTCAGTTTTGGTTTCATAACTTTCGTTGGTACTTCGATTTTGTTTGGTAAGTTTTCTTCATGAACTTTTCCGGGTAACTCGATTTCAGAACCAAACAACTTAAACTTTCTATTTGCTAACTTGTCTTCTTGAGCATTAATCTTAGGTGGCTCGATTTCAACACCAAACAACTTAAACTTTCCATTTGCTAATTTTTCATTATTTTTATAAATTGTTGCCTCTTCTTTCTCATAACCGCCTCTTTCATGTTTATGGAAATCTTGTGTCATGGGCCTAAATAACAGATCATCAAGAACAACAACGATTAATAATTCAAGACATATACAAAGAAAGATCGATATTGTTAATTATATATGCTCAAATATTCTTTTTCATATATAGACAAATTAAATACGAACTACTAAAAAAAAAACTAAACAGATAACACAAATTAACATGAATGCATTCATAATACTGATACAAATTATTAATTAAAAGTAATAAAATTTTCGGAAAGAGAGATTTATTAACTAGCTAGTGTCCTATAATTTCTACGTATACGTATATATACATGTTTCTGATTGATCTATAAACGTAGTTTATGAAACGTGCAAGATTATGAAATAAATAAACAATAACGTGAATAACTAACCTTTTATTGACATAGGTACGATCATATGGTATAGCCGATTGCATGCCCAGAGTAAGAAAGGAGTTAGCAATTTCGGATGAATCAGTCAAAGTAATAGCCATTGTAACTTTTGCGATTACAATGCAACTTCAGTAAAGTATGAAGACGGCTGGATCGAAAGAAATTAAAAAAGAAATAAAACTCAAGAATTTGATCGTACACGTTTAATCAAACCATGTGGTATGGTTATATTATATATAGAAGGAAAAGTTTAGTACTTGCGGGAGAAGTTTTCGTGTGGAGAATTTGAAAAACAAAAATAATTGTAATATATTAATACAAAAATACAAATAGGATTTCATTAATTATGGAAACTGTATTCCCATATATGATTGGTATGGATATGGATATTTGTTATACAGATTACTTCAAAAAATTAAATTAGGAATTTAAATTTGAAAATAAATATTATCTAAATAAATATTGAGGTTCTTACTACTAAAAAATGGAAAATAGAAATCGGTTACAAGGGGATTAGGAACCGGTTTTACAATCGGTTCCTATTAGTACGAGGTTACTAAAGTGGAGACCAATTTTAAAACCGGTTCCAAAAATTAACCTTACTAAAAAAACAAGTTCCTTTACTGTAAAATAGAAACCTGTTTTGTTTTTTTTTTTTTTTTTGTATTTTGTAAAAAATTGGTTCCTTTTTCCCTTTTTCTTTTTTACATTTTGTTTTAAAGCAGTATTATTACCACTTTCGGAACCTATTTAAAAAAAAAAAAAAAGGTCTCAACTATTATATATTTTTTAAAATTTTATTATAGACAATATATATTTATCACAATGGGTGTTTGGGAGCGATCTTTTTGAAGTTTTGTGGAGCTTTTAGCTTTTAAGAAAAAACTTTTATCAAATAAATAGCCTCAATTGTTAAACAAGCTTAAAGCTTTTTGTGGGATAAAATAGCTCCAAAATAAAACGCTTCTACATGCAGCGTCTAAGATCAAAAAGAGCGTTTTGGTGTTTCGCTTCCTTAAACACCCTTTCAAAATATTAAGAAATCTCCTCGTACAGTACATATTTTAGAGCATCCAACTTTTTATTTATATGTCCAAGAGAGGTAATATTATATTACGTAGTATTATATATATTCAATACAACATAGTTATAGACCCACTGTTTCATGCTATTAAATATGGGAAGTGATATGTACACAACCTAAAATTGTTATGTACACAATCATTATGTTTTACAGTGTTGTACTGTACAATACTGTAAAGCATGATGGTTGTGTACATAACAATTTTAGATTGTGTACATATTATCACTCATTAAATATTATTTTCATCTAGAATCATTATCGATATATGTATGGAATTTTTATAAATATGTACCATATTACTTGCATCTCGGACCATCATCAATGTTTGTTATATCAAATATTAGTTAGACTACTGGTGCATCATTTTTACAATATTATTTGTTAAATTTTGTGTTCTTGTAACTTCTGATGATCGAAGAGAACGCTTTGTATGAATTTTAAATTGTTTTTTTACTCATGTCCTCTTTTTTATTATTTTACTGTTTTTTTAACATCTTCAGCTACTTTACCAAACATCAAAATACATTTAAAATGTGACGACCCGAAAATTTTCGACCAAATTTAAACTTAATCTTAATATGATTTCGACATGATAAGCAAAGTTTATTTAATCGAATCTCAAAATGTTTGAACTATTTCTTTTTATGAATGCATTTGACCTTCGACTATGCCCGACGATTCACGAACGATTGTTTGTAGGTATGTATGTATAGGGAAAAAAATATAAATACATAATAATTTGGAATAATAAAATATCAAGTTAATAAGCAAAAGTAAGAATGTAAAATAATATACAAGATAATAAAATGGTTATTAAACTGAAGCCATATGTAAAGATATACGATTTCTCTATAAAAAAAAATAATATTACATGAGAGTGTATATAAAAGGTCTAAATATCATATGTTATTATATATCAATTAGTAAATATTGTATAATATATAATATTAATATATTAAAAGAGGTTACAAGATTAAAAATATAATTATTATTCAAAAATTATTATTTTCATTCTTATTAATAAACTTATTAAAAACTATCATTTTTATGATTATTAGTATCATTATTTATTATTATTATTATTAATATGTTTATTAGAATTATTGATATTATCATTATTATTAATTAATTTATTATTATTAGTTCCATTATTATTATTAAAATAAATATTAAATATTAAGGTTGTATAATTAATATTAGTATTAGTATAATTTCTTTACATATTTAAATACAGATATAGATATAGTCAATATATAATTATATATATATATATATATATATATATATATATATATATATATATATATATATATATATATATATATATATATATATATATATATATATATATATATATAATTATATACATATACATATACATTAAATACATATAAAAATTATAGAAAATACGTAAGTCTGTTTTCCCAATCCCTATCATTCTGTAAACTGTTGAACTAGTTAGTACATCAGTCGATTCCAAACCATGTAATTACAAAGTCTGTTGAACATAACCATCACCCTTTTTTATGTTCATCTGTTACAAATCAAAGTTCAATTTGTCTATACCAAACAAAAACAATGAAATCATACTACTGTTTACATTATTCGATTGCCTTTTTTTTATATACAGCTAACCATTCCTATAATTGATGAATGAAAACAAAAATCAAAGAAAATAAACCAACACCTTTTACCGTAAAACAAACTATCATAAAAACCCTTCTACATTTCATCCCACTACAAACCGTTGAAACCGCTTACCATTTGTGGTTCTTTTCTTTAATCAAATTCAGACACACCACCTTCATTCTCCTCTTGCAGCAACACCGTAAACCACTGCTGCAATGTATATTTCTGTTTCTTAAACCAACACCCTACTCTCTCTTCTCTCTCTTTCACTTCCCGTTTCTTGGCGAATGCACAAAAGCAACTCTTATTGCAAACCATCGTACTTTTGCTGCTGCTATAACGTTACCTCTGTTACAGCTGCTTACTTCGGTTTCTGTTTTGTTTACTACCATGGCTCGATATTCTTATCTGTTTCTATTAAATAGAAAAGTTGATCAATGAGGAATACTTTTTAGTGGATAAGTACTAGTGGCCAATTACAAATTACAAAAGAATGTCGATTGATTGCATTTTCTTTTCCTGAGTAAGCCGACACCCACTACCTGCACACTTTATGTCATTGATTACTTTTAATCAAATAAAGGTGGTATTATATTCATAGCAGACAACTACTCCACTTGATAAAATGTTACGAATATTGATTTATACCTTGGGCCATTGAGTATCGGTTGGGCAAAGGAGTATTCATTTTATACATATTGAGCCGTAGCCAAACCCATCCTTTTTTATATTTTTACAAACCCCAATTTGCAGCTATGTGTCTATTCCCATTTCCAGTAGTCATAAATGATGCAAGAAAACGAATACACAAGGTAAGTTTGAAGAGGAAGAATGACTGGAATAGGCTGTACGAGTTAATCTTTGTTTTTTGTTAAACTAGCGAATACACAGCGATGATGAGGATCGTTAATGGCGAATGATTTGAATAATGATAGTAAAGATTATGATAATAATTAGAATAGAAAGGATCATGATAATAAGCAAGATGGTAACGATAACGAAGATGATGAGTAATAATCATGATTTCATGCAGTTACGAAGTTGATAAAGATGATGATAGCGAGGTAATGAAGAAAATGGTATGATGATTCGGTTACGATGATATATGTATAGATATAGGGACGATATATGATGATGCATGAACTGATGTTAATGATCGAGAAGATTATAGTATGAGGATGTTAGTATCGATGATCAATAATAATCATGAAATATGATTATGATGTAACACCCGCGTTTTGGGGCTAGTTGAAATGACCATTGTACCCTTGGGGTATGGTGTAATTAGTGATTTTAATAATTATATGTTTATAATTATTTGGTTGTTTAGTTGAGACCAGTTTGTGACAAGGGTCACAGAACAGGTTCGTTTGTTGAATTTGGACTCCGTTAGGGCTTCCTAACGAAGTACGAAAGATATCAGATAACTGGTAAATACCCGTGTGTGATGGGGTATTGTATTTAACCTAAATATAAAAGCTAGAAGTCAGCTACTTCTCTTATTTTCTTGAAGCTTCTAAACAAACACCGTACCTAATCTCTATCTCCTTCACAAACCCTAGTTGATCTAAACTTAAAATTGGATTAAGAGACTTTAGAAACTGATTTCTAGCATCATTGTGAGCATCATCTCAGGTTTGTCTTGTTGAATCCTTGCTTTGATTCTTGATTAAATGGGTTTTTATGTTCTTGAGTAAAAGTGTGATTTTGGGCTTGAATCTTCATGAAATGTGTTTGTTATGCTTAATTGATGTTAGATATATGTTATATAGTTGTTATATGATGTTTTTGAAGTGGTTTCATGATCAGATTGAGCAAAAATCATGTTTTGGGGTCAAAAAACGCGAAAACAGCGTGCTGAAACTGATTTTCAGCACCCACACTTTTGACAGATCAACTGTACGTGTAATCACACTTTTGATGGGTCAACCGCACGTGTGAGGGCTCACTCGCATGAGTGAGGCCTCAGTCACACGTGTGACAGCTGGTCAAATTTTGTGGAAACTTGTTTTGGTCATAACTTTCAAACCGTAGCTCCGTTTTTGATGAATCAAGTATTGTTGGAATCGTAATGAAAAATCCTTTCCAATGGTAAACTTTTAAGAAACTGGATCAAACTTTATTTTGGTCATAAAAAGGGGTTTTAGGGTTTATGCCTTGTTTTGCACGCATTTGAGTGTCGTTATGGGCTGAAATTATAATGTAGACTTATCATATAGTGAATACATGTTGTAGGTGTTGATTTAGTGTATGTATTATTGTCTAATGTTGTGATTTTGGGTTGAAACCCATATAAATAAATGTTGCTACTGTTCTTCATCACTCGCACGAGTGAGTCTTCACTCGTACGGTTAAGGTAGTCAACTGTGTGGTGAACCGTACGAGTAAGTGGTGATGGGAACTTATGTTTTGATTATGATGATACGTACGGTTGAGATGTGACTCGTACGAGTCACTGGTCACTCATGTAGTGAACCGTACGGATCAGGTGAGTCATTGTTGGATGTTTGGTCATAGACCAAACGTACGAGTGAGTTGTCAACCGCACGGTTGAGTGTTCTCAAACGTGCGTGTGATGGTGTTACTCGTACGGTTGATAAACCAGTTGTAAAGTGATTAAGTGTTGGTTTTAGTATTGTTGTGTTATTGTCTTGTTGTCGGGTTGTTATCAAGACATGATTACTGACTGTGTTATGTCTATTCTTAGGTGATAAGGACGAAGGGAAGGCTTAGTAAGATTAGAATTCTGAGTGCCTTCTGTTGCTGGTAATCGGTGAGTGGGATTATCTCCGGGTGTAGTATAGAGTAGCAAGTTGTGCTACTATGTTATACTATTTTACTTGCTATGCTTAGTAGATTTGTTGTAATAATGATCATTGTAGAGTTGCCATGCCAGTCGTAGGGACAGTTGTTCGTAGTGGTAGTTGCTTAACAGTTGTGTGCACAAATTGTAGTTGCCTGTTGGAACCTATTGTTGTTAGGTTCAGCTCAGGGAGGTCAACCATGTTGTGGTTGGGTCCAGTTGGCTACTGTTTGTTGAGTATAGTGCTGAATGACGCATCACCTGCGTGTGGATTTACTATACTGGGAATTCGGTAGTAAGGACTTTCGGTAGACGCTAGACTGATCATCTAGTGGTCGTGTGCTCGTACAAGCCGTCGAGTCTCTAGTTGGAGCATAGTTGCTAGTTGATAGTTGCCAGTTGATAGTTGCTAGTTGTTAGTTGTCGATTGCCTGATATTGATTGTTGTAGTTGCTGTAGTTGTACAAGTTGGTACTGTATGCTAGATCTGTTAGATGATTCTATTCACTTAGCCTTGTGCTAACCCCCCTCACCTCCTCCCTTGCAGGTTTTGGATCTTAGTGCTGGTAGGGACGGGAGTCGCGTTGAAGATATGTTTGACAAGACGAACTCTGATGTCTTAACTTTTATAAATATGTAACTAGTCGTTTAATGTAACACCGGTGGTTTGTAATGAAGTAATTAACTAAGGGTATTTATGTAAATTAAGTCTTCCACTGTGATTTAAAAAAAAATCAGGGTGTTACAACTTGGTATCAGAGCATAGGTTTGGCCGCATGTACATTGTGTTGAATGTCATGTTCCCAAACCTTGTGTTGTGTCAAACATATCTGAGGGGACGGGTTAAGTGAATGTAGGGATTACATGCGTTAGTTGATAGGTACTAACATGTTTTCCACTAAGCGTTGGTGTGAGTTGTTGTGGTAGTGCAGATATGGCAGATAATGCAGGAAACGCAACTGGTCCGTCAGCCCCTGGAACATTCAGAGCCCCAGATGAAGACGGATATGTGTCAGAAGAGGATCCGCAGGAACAAATTCTAGATTTGGAAAGTCAGTTAAAGGAAGCACATGATCGAATAAGGGAATTAGAACAAAGTCAGGTAATAGTGAATCCAAGTGGTAGCGTACCGAATCAAATGTTTAATGGGTATCCGCTGCAGCCAAATATGTATCAGCCAACTGGAAGTGCTTTCCAACAACCGTAATGGTTACCACCTCAGTATCAGTTTCCTTAACAGTATCAGATGCCACCTCAGTTTAATCAATAGTTCTCAAATCAGATGTGGGGTCCGTATCAGACGCTGATGTTTCAACAACCAAAGAAATGTACGTTCAAACAGTTTCTGAATTGTAATCCACCCGAGTATTCAGGAAGTTCTAACCCAACGGTAACCCTTAACTGGTTAAGAGAGATAGAAAAGGTTTTTGAGGCATGTCAGTGCGAACCAGAATTGCAGGTTATTTATGTTAGTCGTATGCTGAAGAATAGGGCAATGGTTTGGTGGGATACGGTTATTTCTAGTATACCAAAAGAGCAAGTGAACATGAATACTTGGGAACAATTTTATAGTAAAGTTTGTGAGCAGTATTGTTCGTCTTATGACCTCAATCGAATTAAGACGGAATTTCTGGCAATGAAAATGACACCTCAGATGACGATAGATGAGGTGATTGAGCAGTATATGGATAAATTAAGGTTTGTGCAACAGTGGGTTCCAGATGAGCAGTCCAGAATTCAGCACTTTGTTAATATAATTTTACCAGAGTACATAACAATGGTTAGGATGGCGACGACGTTATTGCATGCGTTTGTTATGGCAAAGATGGTAGAGGATGACGTCAGAGCAGCAAGGAATCGAATAGTAGATTATGAGATGCCACAACAAGATCAGGTGATGAGTCATTCAGACTCTAGGTCAAAGAAGTCTGTTAAGTTGAAACAGAAGAGTGGGTCAGAACATAGTGGGTCAGCATCAATTCAGAATTCTTGGTGCTATAGTTGCAGATCATCTCATAGTGGTCCTTGTTCAGATTCAACCAAAAGATGTTTGAGATGTGGTATTGTGGGACACGAGATTCGGATGTGTTCGTTCCAAGAGGATGTATGTTGGAGATGTCATCAAGTGGGGCATAGGTCAGCTCAGTGTCCGTATGTAAGAGGATCAGGTTCTGGGGCGGGGCCAGGAGCGCAGTCGGGATCAATAGGTGGATCTTCTGGTTCTCCAGTTGGGCAGAAAAGAAAGAATCTACCTACGTCAATAGCAAGAGCTTATCAGATGGTTGCAGATGCAGATGTTGAATATGATGTGAATACAGGTATGCTTCAAAATCCTCGTATTGTTTAGTTATATATATGTATATGATTGTGTATATATATGTGTGTGGAGATTGGTAGATCTTGATTGTAGTGTAAGATTTATTTTGTTGGGTTATGTTGTTTATGTTTGTGTGACCCTTAGGTTGAATTTTTGGGATTGAAGACCGTGACTTGGATAGAGATGTGTTTGGTATCTTTATGAAGTGGACTTTTGGATGACACGAAGTTGTTAGATAGTGACATGAGTATGAGTGATATGTCGGTGGTGGACCTTATTGACCAGATATTTCCTATGCTTGTTGGATATGTAGTGATGTTGGTAGACTATATTTGAACATTCGATGGATAATGTTTTGAGTAACTGTGATTGGACAGATGGTGTAATCGATTAATCATAAAGTAGTTAAATTAATTACCGATGCTTATTGAGGAAATTGATTGGACATAAGTTAGTGAATGAGATAGTAGAATTTTTCCGTTTCGAGCAACTCAGAATGAAGGTATGATTTAGGATAATATGCTTGTGTCCGGCCAACAGAAGTATATTGTGATAAATCATACGGAATTTCTGTGAAGCTGAAGGAAAAGTAGGTGGCCTGTGCTATATTGGATTGTGATGTGAATGAATATGAGATGAATAACCTGTGTAGTTCTGTTGACTTACGAGACAATTTCGTGGACATAGGTATAGATTTTAGCATGATAACTAATTCTATTGCCTAAGCTTTGGATAAATGGGAAAAGTGGACTGTATAAAGAGTTGAATTGGATGACAGATTGTGAAATTTATGATACGGAATGGCGAAGAAACATGAATTTGACTCTGATTATTTGACTTGATCGTGTAATTTGTGGGCTTAAGTGGATTAACGGACGTTGATCGATGAAGATTGTGAAAAGTTATTTTGTATCGGGAGTGTATTGACGTCAAGAATCTCATTTCCCTATGCAATTGTGGTGGATATCGTCGGTATTGGGGATAAGATCGATAAAGTTAACCGTGTGTTTTGGCGGTTCGAGTAACAATTTTTGGGTTTGTTGAGCATAGTTGACCCGATTCTGAGGACGAAATCTCTTTTAAGGAGGGTAGATTTGTAACACCCGCGTTTTGGGGCTAGTTGAAATGACCATTGTACCCTTGGGGTATGTTGTAATTAGTGATTTTAATAATTATATGTTTATAATTATTTGGTTGTTTAGTTGAGACCAGTTTGTGACAAGGGTCACAGAACAGGTTCGTTTGTTGAATTTGGACTCCGTTAGGGCTTCCTAACGAAGTACGAAAGATATCAGATAACTGGTAAATACCCATGTGTGATGGGGTATTGTATTTAACCTAAATATAAAAGCTAGAAGTCAGCTACTTCTCTTATTTTCTCGAAGCTTCTAAACAAACACCGTACCTAATCTCTATCTCCTTCACAAACCCTAGTTGATCTAAACTTGAAATTGGATTAAGAGACTTTAGAAACTGATTTCTAGCATCATTGTGAGCATCATCTCAGGTTTGTCTTGTTGAATCCTTGCTTTGATTCTTGATTAAATGGGTTTTTATGTTCTTGAGTAAAAGTGTGATTTTGGGCTTGAATCTTCATGAAATGTGTTTGTTATGCTTAATTGATGTTAGATATATGTTATATAGTTGTTATATGATGTTTTTGAAGTGGTTTCATGATCAGATTGAGCAAAAATCATGTTTTGGGGTCAAAAAACGCGAAAACAGCGTGCTGAAACTGATTTTCAGCACCCACACTTTTGACAGATCAACTGTACGTGTGATCACACTTTTGATGGGTCAACCGCGCGTGTGAGGGCTCACTCGCACGAATGAGGCCTCAGTCACACGTGTGACAGCTGGTCAGATTTTGTGGAAACTTGTTTTGGTCATAACTTTCAAACCGTAGCTCCGTTTTTGATGAATCAAGTATTGTTGGAATCGTAATGAAAAATACTTTCCAATGGTAAACTTTTAAGAAACTGGATCAAACTTTATTTTGGTCAGAAAAAGGGGTTTTAGGGTTTATGCCTTGTTTTGCACGCATTTGAGTGTCGTTATGGGCTGAAATTATAATGTAGACTTATCATATAGTGAATATGTGACGACCCGTCCTTATCCACCTGGACGAAGTCATCAACATTTGGTCCCATTGCGATGATCTACTCCAAGTAATGTCCTTAAAATGAGCTAATGCACAGCGGAAGACTTAATTCGTACCTGAGAATAAACATGCTTAAAATTGTCAACCAAAAGGTTGGTGAGTTCATAGGTTTATCATAACAATCATTTCAATATATTAATAGACCACAAGATTTCATATTCATAAACATTTTAATAAAAATATTCTAAGTGGTTGAGCACTTGGTAACCATACTTAACATTTAATCAACGTCGCATATTCCCTTTATTATGAAATCTCACTACACCGTACCAAGTGTAGTCACCAAAATGAAGTACTGTGCAACCGTTGAATACTGGTCGTCCAGCCCGGTTGGGGTTGTCAGGCCCGATAGATCTATCAACAGGATTCGCGTTTACAATACCCATGTAAATAGTAGTTACCAAGCTACAGGGAAGTATGCCAGTGGTACAACTCAACGTAGAATATATTTTTAAGTACTTGTGTCTATTTCGTAAACATTTATAAAAGCAACGCATGTATTCTCAGCCCAAAAATATATATTGCAAAAGCAATTAAAAAGGGAGCAAATAAAACTCACCATACTGTATTTTGTAGTAAAAATACATATGACGTCATTTAACAAGTGTAGGTTTGACCTCGGATTCACGAACCTATATCATTTATATATATTAACACACATATACTCGCAATCGAACGAATATATATATCATTAGTGATATACTCGTTATCTTAATAGATTATATGTTTTGCTAATAATTTAATTAATGTATTTATTTTATATGCATTTAAATAACCAATTAATATTTATTATAAGAATATTAATATAGTTTTTGTTAAATATAATAATATTAATGTTAAAATAATAATAATAATGATAATGAAAATAATAATAATAATAATGATAATTCTAATAATAATAATAATGATAGTTTTTATGATAATAAAATGATAATTTTAGTAAAAATAATAATTTTAATAATAATAATAATAATAATAACGAAAATTTTAAAATGATAATAATTATAAGTTACCAATAATAATAAATAAGTAACTACCTTAACGAAGTAATCCTTAAAAGAATGCCCAAGTCCGGGTTTGAACCCGCGACGTCCCGCTATCCCGAAACATCCTTTAACCATTTGCTCTATCACACTTTTCTGTTTTAATTACCAACCTAAATTTTATATAACCATATTATGTTTTCTTCTTTTTAAATCTCATCATCATCATACCATTGATCTTGTATCATCATATTTCTCGCATCATTATATCATATATATATCATTATGATCATCACCTAAACATCATCATCTATATCCTAACTATTAATCATCATCCTAATATCTATTCATCATCATCGACATCGCTGTTTGCCATTACTATCCTAATGGTACACCACTATTATCATCATCTATATCATACATGATCATTATCTAAACCCATCACTATTTATCGTCTTCTTTACTCGCCATCATCATCATTTTCATTACTTCCATCATCAAAATCATAATAACCATCATTATCTTAACTTCATCTAATCGAATCATCGAATCATTTTTACTACTTATGATCATCATGATCACTTATCATAATCAAACCATCATTCTAATCGTCTACTCATGATCAACATATCATTTTCATCGTACATGAATATCACATCATTGTTGTTTTTACAGAATCATTATCACTCGTTATTTGGACCAACGTAACATGGATTCTTGGCCTGTTTCACTTCGGCCCAACAGTAAATGAAATTACACAGCCCAATCACTAATTTATCTAGGCCCGTAATAACACACAAGTCCAATAACCTATTTTCCAGAATTCTGTTGTGTTACTCGACAAAAAAAAAATGAAACGGTTCAACATCAAGTGGGGTTTATCTATTAATAAATTGTCGTCCATGAAGTTGTAGAGTGTCCCACAAGCACAACATCTTCATCATTGAGTTCGTTATTTTAGAAACAGGAAAAACGAGCAGCAATATATAAAAAAAATGTTCTCGATTGGTGATTAAAAGAAAGAAGTAGGAAAACGTGATAGTTATGGTGGTGATTTGGGTTTCAAACACCGAAAACAAGCAGCAGTAACACGAGAATTTGCAGGTTAATGATCGAAAGAAGAACAGTAGTAGTAGAGATATGGTGTTCGTTTGTGGGTTGTGTATGGTGATGGGTTTAAGGTGGTGGTGGTTTTGTGGTTGTTCACGGCTGATCAAAAAAGTAAAGTGGCGGCTGCAGTAGTAGTATAAAATGAAACAGTGATCGAAAGGATGATGATGCTTGTGGTCGTGTTAGTTGAACCGAAATAGTAGCCAAACAAAAAATTTGTAGCAGGTTTGCAGGTTAGTGGGTTTTGATGGTAAAGAGGTGATGTTTGTGTCGTGTAGGAGGTTTCAAAGGATGAAGAGAGGTGGTGGTTAGAAGTGGTGACTTGTAGGGTGGTCATGGGGTAGGTGGCTTGGTGATGGTGGCCATGGTTTGTTCTCGGTTGTCAATCATGGTGGTGATGAGGTGGGTCTTCGAACAAGAAGATAATGGTAGCATGTTAAAGGATGGTGGTTTGTGTGGTTCTCGGTTGTAAACCGAAGAGAGAGAGAAATTGTGATGGTTGTGGTTTGTGAATGTGAGGGTGATCGGTGGTGGTGTTTAATGGTGATTCTTGGTTGGAATGGTTGACGAGTGTGGAGGTGATGGTGAGGCCGGATCAAGAAGGGAAGGAGAAGAGTAAGATGGTTTGTGGTTTGTCGAATACAGAAAGGAAATAGAAAGTGGTTTTGTCTGGGTTATGCATTCATATGCATATGTATATATTATATATATAATGGAGTGAGTGGCAAATATATTACATTCTAAACAAACACATAAGAACAAATACAGTAAAATAATAAAATTCTCGTGATCTTTAATTGTAATCATACTGCCGACAGTTTATCACGGATAACTATATTGTGTCCATTGCTAAACAGTTGACGTATGAAAGTGTTCCTAAAAATCCCAAATTTTTAGATTAAATATATTTAATTATTTCACTCATTACTTGTTTGAAACCCGATCAAAAAGGTTCGAAAATTATTTATTTTCTGTTCCGCTTTATATGTACGGAGTACTAATATTTAAACTTAAAAAGGTAAAAATACTTTTAACAAATCTAAAAATTTTCGTAATCACTTTACACTCCAAATTTTATTTTAGATATTCATAAACATGTATTATATCTATATTAAAACTAACGAAACGTCAACCAAGTGTCACTGACGTTTACTAATTAGGCTCAAAATCATTTATTTTCCATATACTATTTGTATATATAATTACATTTTAATATCAGGTTTTATTATATAACTATATATATATATATATATATATATATATATATATATATCATCACATGAATATATTTACAATTAACATTCATGTATATATACATATATATATATATATGTATCTATTTACAAATAATTGTTCGTGAATCGTCGGGATTGATTGAAGTCAAATGAATGTATGAAAACAGTTCAAAATTTTGAGACTCAACCTAACAGACTTTGCTTATCGTGTTGAAAATACAATATCGTATCGAGAGTTTGGTTTAAAATTAGTTGAAATTTTCCGGGTCGTGACAGTACCTACCCGTTAAAGAAATTTCGTCCCGAAATTTGATTGAGGTAGTCATTACTAACAATAAAAATGTTTTCATGACGAATATGAGTTGATAATTAGAGTTTTTATCATTATTGATTAATATAGATAAAATGATTCGATCATGTGAAGAGTATGAATGAAGCTATCACAAAAGAGTGAAATGGGAAATAAAGATTCGTCTTGACTTTCGACGTAGTCCCGGTTGAATTACGGAATTCAAGGGATTTAAAAGAAGATCTTGGAAATCTATAGGATTTGATTCTTCGGGATTTATGGAAAATTAGGATCCTCTTTAATTTAATGCGATTATCTGTCTCGATTGCTTTGTCTAATATCTTCTCTATAAATGAACTTCTTTCGTTCCATTATTTTTACCATTCCAATTCTTTCTTTCACGATCCATACTTTCAAACGATTGTGAAAATGCTTAATCCAATTCTGATCCTTGTCCTCATCCTTACTATCGCAACATTCATCCTCCTTTTCCAACTTCCACCAGAGGATTCTACTTTCTTCTACTTCACCTTTGGGGTTATAGTGTTTTTAATTCTCCCGTGTCTTTATGTTGCGATAAACATTGACATACACGGTTTGTAATTTATGCGTTGTTATCGGACTTTATATTCTCCCTTATATTTCGAAGCTCTATGCTTTTATTTTCTCTTCCCGACTTCAAGTCAAGCGAATAATGGTCCAGAATTCGTAGATATAGAATTTCGAATGATTATAATGTTCTAAGCAGGAAGGAACGTGATAGCACGATTTGATTTTCAAATTTATCAAAATTACTGAAGATAGAACCATCAAGAATATATTCTTCTTGATATGTTCGGAGGTTATGTAGAATGAAAGAGTTATGTAACATGACACATGATGATGGTATAATTTACTGTGAACCATCATCACATTTCATTAGAAACTCAGCATGACTTACTGTAATATAATCACGTTGGCTAAGCGTCATTATATTATACTAACCCATGCATCAGTTTCCAGCACTAATTCAAAATCATTCATATTTTAAATTCGAAGGTTCGCAGAATATAGAAACTAATAGTTTCTCGTATGATGTAACACTGATAGCTCAAAGAGATAAATGATTTCAGATAAGATTAGTTATGAAAATATATTCAGAAATATCGAGGATATTTATAGTGAAAGATACGATAATATCTTTGAATATCTAAGATCAGAGGATGATGGAGACTATTGTCCGCAAGGGTTTAGAGTAAAGAGCAAGATATTTGCTAAAGACTTCAGCAGACATTGAATCATTTGGATTCTTTGAAGTCAAACTTATTCTTTGTGATTTGTCCATGGCTTCCTTCATAGTTTCGCATAATTCGCTTTCCGGTACTAAATTTTCTATTGAATGTTTCCATCACTCCATTCTTAATCATCAAACTCTTGACCATCTAGGCCATCTATAATTTTTACTATTTCCTCTGCATTTAATGCAGCCGTAACTGAATCGTCGGTTATCAATCCGAAGTGGTTTCGAGAGAATTGTGTTTTTAGATGATTAAACGCTGATGGTAATGTGGTGGAATATAAAAGGTTCTCCGATAACAATAAATAAGCACGTATATATTCCGAGGTTATAATAAGGTTGTTTCGGATGAAAAGTCGAAGTTGATTTGCTGGAGCTGTGACAAAATTTGCTACTTTGAAAGGGATTACCAAATGATTTTGGGTAATAATAACACTAAAGGAATTAGCACAGCTACGTGTTAAACGTTTACTCAGTTTTCGAGGGTTTTTCAGGTGCATATCTATATGCATCAATCTTTTCTTCCGTAGGTGAAGTGCGACTGGTTCATCCTCTCTATTGAGGTGTTTTCAAGAATCATGAAAGGTTCGAACGCAGATTGTAATCGCCAAGATACAAATGAAGTTTAAAATGAAATCAAGTGGCAAACTTGAAGAATTATTTAGTTTCATATGTTATAATCAGTATTTTAATTCATTTTAATTGTCTAATATTATTAGTCCACAGTTAACAGTCCAATAATTCATATATAGTTTAATATTTAATATTCGAATTAATTAATACGTTTCGTGACCCGTATACGTCTCAGACTCGATCACAACTCAAACTATATATATTATTGTAGAATCAACCTCAACCCTGTATAGCTAACTCCCGCATTACTGCATATAGAGTGTCTATGGTTATTCTAAATAATATATATAGATGCGTCGATATGATATGTCAAAACCTTGTATACGTGTCCCGATATTAAAAATGCGTAACAATTAATAACAGAAATTAAATGACGATAAATAAATTGCGTAAAGTAAATAACAGAAATTAAATGACGATAAATAAAGTGCGTAAAGTAAATAACAGAAATTAAATGACGATAAGTAAAATTGCGAGAATGTAAATTGCGATAAATAAAATGTAACCAGTTAGCTAGGAACAGTTAGCTAGGTACAGTTAGCGTGGATTCTTAACAATATTTCAATTAGTTAGTTCGTTTGTTTCTAACAAATTTTACTTTGTCCGATGTTTTCTTCATTATGCCACTTGTTGGATTCTGATAGATCAAAATCCAAATATGAAATTGAATGAAAATGGTTATTCTGTGGTGAACGGATATGTATATCGGTAGATGTAAGTAGGATAGTAAACGACTGTTGAATCAGCTTCGAAGAATGTACATTGTAACTTATTAATGTGAAATCTGAATATTCCTCGGGTATTACCTACCCGTTACAATATTTTCACAATTAACACTTTGTACTAAAGAATTTTTAATTACAATCTTTATGAAAACATATATACATATATATTTTCTTCAGATACAATCATGGATTTAATGAGTTAATATGATATTAACTCATCTAATTTACCGTTAGAACAAGAATATATAATCTCTAATACATTAGAGGTTACATAATCACTATGTCGAACTAAGATAAATGATGTAGAACGTCATGTAGAACGATGATTATACTCGAGGTACAGAATGAAATGTCGAAGCTGGTGACACGGATGTTGTTCTTGGTGGTACTAGTGCTGTTGGTGCTGAGGCTGGTGATGTTACTGGTGTTGATGATACTGCTAGTGCTTGCAAATTGTGTACCGTGCTCTCTAAAGTTAACACCCAAGCTCGGAGTTCTTTTACTTCTTCTACTAACCCTGGTTGGTTATCAGTGTGAGGTAGAGGTCGGATATCTTCTCTAGTTTCGTTAATGGTAGCCTCGAGACAAAAAATTCTTGCAAAAAGGGTATAAACGGTGTTACGAACAGGTTCGCCGGTGAGCGGGTCGAGCACTCCGACGTTAGGTGGTAAGTTCGGCTCGTGATATGGAGTACCTTCTTCATTTCTCCATAGGGTAAGTATTTCGCGAACCCATCCCCACTTTCTAAAGAAATCACGGTAGTTGATCGGTTGGTGCGCTCCCGTCACGCTATCTTCAGAGTCAGAAGAACTTGGTCGATTCGTAGAGGCCATCGTACGTGATCACAGAAAAGATTTTTGGTATGAAAAGCTTAGTGACAGCAAATGATAGTTGGATGGTATTCTCAATGCATAATATGCCTAGATATATATAGTACCAGGATCCCTTAAATTACGGAGAAATTTACGGAAGATATCAGGCAAAGTTTACCGTAATAGATACGCTAAGATATAAATTTGTCTATACACTATCTATGAAATAAAGGCAGTAAGGCATGTCTAGACTTAGGAATGATTAGCAGGAAATTTTCCACTAGGAATGATATACAATACTTATAATATGCAGCTAAGGTCGAAGTCCAGACTCGCTAATGCATCCTAACAACTATCAGTTAGACACACTAATGCAAGACCTGGTTCGCTAGGACCAACGCTCTGATACCACCTGTGACGACCCGTCCTTATCCACCTGGACGAAGTCATCAACATTTGGTCCCATTGTGATGATCGAATCCAAGTAATGTCCTTAAAATGAGCTAATGCACAGCGGAAGACTTAATTCGTACCTGAGAATAAACATGCTTAAAAGTGTCAACCAAAAGGTTGGTGAGTTCAAAGGTTTATCATAACAATCATTTCAATATATTAATAGACCACAAGATTTCATATTCATAAACATTTTAATAAAAATATTCTAAGTGGTTGAGCACTTGGTAACCATACTTAACATTTAATCAACGTCGCATATTCCCTTTATTATGAAATCTCACTACACCGTACCAAGTGTAGTCACCAAAAAGAAGTACTGTGCAACCGTTGAATACTGGTCGTCCAGCCCGGTTGGGGTTGTCAGGCCCGATAGATCTATCAACAGGATTCGCGTTTACAATACCCATGTAAATAGTAGTTACCAAGCTACAGGGAAGTATGCCAGTGGTACAACTCAACGTAGAATATATTTTTAAGTACTTGTGTCTATTTCGTAAACATTTATAAAAGCAACGCATGTATTCTCAGCCCAAAAATATATATTGCAAAAGCAATTAAAAAGGGAGCAAATGAAACTCACCATACTGTATTTTGTAGTAAAAATACATATGACGTCATTTAACAAGTGTAGGTTTGACCTCGGATTCACGAACCTATATCATTTATATATATTAACACACATATACTCGCAATCGAACGAATATATATATCATTAGTGATATACTCGTTATCTTAATAGATTATATGTTTTGCTAATAATTTAATTAATGTATTTATTTTATATGCATTTAAATAACCAATTAATATTTATTATAAGAATATTAATATAGTTTTTGTTAAATATAATAATATTAATGTTAAAATAATAATAATAATGATAATGAAAATAATAATAATAATAATAATGATAATTCTAATAATAATAATAATAATGATAGTTTTTATGATAATAAAATGATAATTTTAGTAAAAATAATAATTTTAATAATAATAATAATAACGAAAATTTTAAAATGATAATAATTATAAGTTAACAATAATAATAAATAAGTAACTACCTTAACGAAGTAATCCTTAAAAGAATGCCCAAGTCCGGGTTTGAACCCGCGACGTCCCGCTATCCCGAAACATCCTTTAACCATTTGCTCTATCACACTTTTCTGTTTTAATTACCAACCTAAATTTTATATAACCATATTATGTTTTCTTCTTTTTAAATCTCATCATCATCATACCATTGATCTTGTATCATCATATTTCTCGCATCATTATGATCATCACCTAAACATCATCATCTATATCCTAACTATTAATCATCATCCTAATATCTATTCATCATCATCGACATCGCTGTTTGCCATTACTATCCTAACGGTACACCACTATTATCATCATCTATATCATACATGATCATTATCTAAACCCATCACTATTTATCGTCTTCTTTACTCGCCATCATCATCATTTTCATTCTAATCGTCTACATCATAATCAAACCATCATTCTAATCGTCTACTCATGATCAACATATCATTTTCATCGTACATGAATATCACATCATTGTTGTTTTTACAGAATCATTATCACTCGTTACTTGGACCAACGTAACATGGATTCTTGGCCTGTTTCACTTCGGCCCAACAGTAAATGAAATTACACAGCCCAATCACTAATTTATCTAGGCCCGTAATAACACACAAGTCCAATAACCTATTTTCCAGAATTCTGTTGTGTTAAAAAAAAAATGAAACGGTTCAACATCAAGTGGGGTTTATCTATTAATAAATTGTCGGCCATGAAGTTGTAGAGTGTCCCACAAGCACAACATCTTCATCATTGAGTTCGTTATTTTAGAAACAGGAAAAACGAGCAGCAATATATAAAAAAAATGTTCTCGATTGGTGATTAAAAGAAAGAAGTAGGAAAACGTGATAGTTATGGTGGTGATTTGGGTTTCAAACACCGAAAACAAGCAGCAGTAACACGAGAATTTGCAGGTTAATGATCGAAAGAAGAACAGTAGTAGTAGAGATATGGTGTTCGTTTGTGGGTTGTGTATGGTGATGGGTTTAAGGTGGTGGTGGTTTTGTGGTTGTTCACGGCTGATCAAAACAGTAAAGTGGCGGCTGCAGTAGTAGTATAAAATGAAACAGTGATCGAAAGGATGATGATGCTTGTGGTCGTGTTAGTTGAACCGAAACAGTAGCCAAAAAAAAAATTTGTAGCAGGTTTGCAGGTTAGTGGGTTTTAATGGTAAAGAGGTGATGTTTGTGTCGTGTAGGAGGTTTCAAAGGATGAAGAGAGGTGGTGGTTAGAAGTGGTGACTTGTAGGGTGGTCATGGGGTAGGTGGCTTGGTGATGGTGGCCATGGTTTGTTCTCGGTTGTCAATCATGGTGGTGATGAGGTGGGTCTTCGAACAAGAAGATAATGGTAGCATGTTAAAGGATGGTGGTTTGTGTGGTTCTCGGTTGTAAACCGAAGGGAGAGAGAAATTGTGATGGTTGTGGTTTGTGAATGTGAGGGTGATCGGTGGTGGTGTTTAATGGTGATTCTTGGTTGGAATGGTTGACGAGTGTGGAGGTGATGGTGAGGCCGGATCAAGAAGGGAAGGAGAAGAGTAAGATGGTTTGTGGTTTGTCGAATACAGAAAGGAAATAGAAAGTGGTTTTGTCTGGGTTATGCATTCATATGCATATGTATATATTATATATATAATGGAGTGAGTGGCAAATATATTACATTCTAAACAAACATATAAGAACAAATACAGTAAAATAATAAAATTCTCGTGATCTTTAATTGTAATCATACTGCCGACAGTTTATCATGGATAATTATATTGTGTCCATTGTTAAACAGTTGACGTATGAAAGTGTTCCTAAAAATCCCAAATTTTTAGATTAAATATATTTAATTATTTCACTCATTACTTGTTTGAAACCCGATCAAAAAGGTTCGAAAATTATTTATTTTCTGTTCCGCTTTATATGTACGGAGTACTAATATTTAAACTTAAAAAGGTAAAAATACTTTTAACAAATCTAAAAATTTTCGTAATCACTTTACACTCCAAATTTTATTTTAGATATTCATAAACATGTATTATATCTATATTAAAACTAACGAAACGTCAACCAAGTGTCACTGACGTTTACTAATTAGGCTCGAAATCATTTATTTTCCATATACTATTTGTATATATAATTACATTTTAAAATCAGGTTTTATTATATAACTATATATATATATATATATATATATATATATATATATATATATATATATATATATATATATCATCACATGAATATATTTACAATTAACATTCATGTATATATACATATATATATGTATCTATTTACAAATAATTGTTCGTGAATCGTCGGGATTGATTGAAGTCAAATGAATGTATGAAAACAGTTCAAAATTTTGAGACTCAACCTAACAGACTTTGCTTATCGTGTTGAAAATACAATATCGTATCGAGAGTTTGGTTTAAAATTAGTTGAAATTTTCCGGGTCGTGATAGAATACATGTTGTAGGTGTTGATTTAGTGTATGTATTATTGTCTGATGTTGTGATTTTGGGTTGAAACCCATATAAATAGATGTTGCTACTGTTCTTCATCACTCGCACGAGTGAGTCTTCACTCGTACGGTTAAGGTAGTCTACCGTGTGGTGAACCGTACGAGTGAGTGGTGATGGGAACTTATGTTTTGATTGTGATGATATGTACGGTTGAGATGTGACTCGTACGAGTCACTGGTCACTCGTGTAGTGAACCGTACAGATCAGGTGAGTCATTGTTGGATGTTTGGTCATAGACCAAACGTACGAGTGAGTTGTCAACCGCACGGTTGAGTGTTCTCAAACGTGCGTGTGATGGTGTTACTCGTACGGATGACAAACCAGTTGTAAAGTGATTACGTGTTGGTTTTAGTATTGTTGTGTTATTGTCTTGTTGTCGGGTTGTTATCAAGACATGATTACTGACTGTTGTAGCGACCCGACCAAAACCGTTATTGACGGCGCCGCTACTTAGGTCCCGTTGCGTGGTTATAGTCCCTATATGAGACTCGTTTGACCAAAATTATGTCGCATTCATTTGAAAGGTACAAGACTTGCAAGTTTAGTTTACAAAACCGTTCGACAACAAGTCTAAGTTTACAAAAGTCATAAAGTATAAATGAAATAACTTGCGACATAATATAAGTTGAAAAACACAGTTGCTATAAATAGCGTAAGTATGTAAACAAAAGTTTGAATCCAAAGGTGCTATCACTAGCGTATGTATGTATCTTGACTCCAAGCAAATAATCAGAGTGTATGCATGTATGCATGACCCCAAGCAAGTATGAGTGTACGCGGAAGCATGTATCAAATAGCCAAGTATGAACCTGAGAAAACATATAGAAAACTGTCAACGAAAAACGTTGGTGAGATCATAAATGTATTTGTAAAAGTATACTTTGAACCACAATAGTTTGTATAGATGATTATCCAAATCGTATTTATTCCGAAGAATGTAGTTTGTATTACGAGCACCCAATTACCAAAGCTTAACTGAATCTTCCCTCTGAATTTTGAATATAGTGTTAGAACATACACTATGCACGTTGAAATTATATTTCATCCACTAACGGTAGCGAACCGTCTGAATGAGGGTTCGTTAAACCCGTATGGCCACACAACATAATCACTCGCTTACACTTACACCCTGCAAGTGGAACTAATGATAATTGGATTGAGGACTTTTGTTCTAACTCGTCTGTATCTTTGCTCTTGTATTCGCATTTGTATCCAAAGTATGAAAGTATAAACCGTATAAATGTATATAAAGTATATGTTTCTCAGCCCACGATTTAAAAGTATAAAAGTATTTGCAAAGGTGGGACTATGATCTCACCTCGAGTGCACGAGTATAAATGTACTTCACAAAGTAAACGTGTGCATGAATGTTGCTTAGCCTTGACCTAAACAAGTAAGTTGTATCAATTAACCGGTTACGACACAAGGTCGGGTGAAATGTGTTCAATTAGTCCTATGGCTCGTTACGACTCGAATAGTATAGCATGTGAATCACGTTGTCAAGTTTCATGCAAGAATCAAGTATAAAAGCATGTTAGAACGATTGTAATAAAGTTTGAGTTGACATTTCAAAACCTTACCATTAGAAAGGAAATCTTATTATGTTTCCAACGATATTTGATTCATCGAAAACGGAGTTACGGTCAAAAAGTTATGGCCAAAACAAGTTTGCTGAAGTTCGGATGAAACAGGCAATTGTCACGGCGCGACAAATTGCTCCGCGGCGCGACAAATGCCTATGTTGAAGGTCAGAAAGCCTGAAAAACATGTTCTAAAATCACCCTTTGGGCCACGGCGCGACAAATTGCTCCGCGGCGCGACAAATAACGTGGTCTGGTGCCTGGTCAGTTTCAAAAGTTCAAGTCTTGATCCAAAATTCAATTTAGCACAAAACGCAAACCGTAAACACTTAGAATACGCATCTTATATCATTGGAAAGCTCTTTTGACAAGGAATACAATTAACTACCTTTCACAAGCACAAACATCAATTACTATAACCGAAAACTCGTCAATTGATCAAGAAGGGTTTATTTTCAAAGTTTCAAGTTCGTAAAACGTATTTTATGATTCGGGAATCCAATTTACACATACGATATGCCGTTTTGAAGGTAATGAAGCATACATTACAACTAAACACTTACTAATAACATTTCATGGCATTCGAAACATTAAAAGCTCGTTTTAAGTCTATCAAACCCTAACCACAATCCGCAAAAATCAATATTCATGTTTTTTGAAGTTTCCTTAATCAACCTACGCATCAAAACGAAGCTAGTGATACTAGTAACACAATTAAAACATGAACTTTAACAATTTAACAACATTAACTCATCCAAAATCAAAGATTTAGCACACCCATTTCAAATGTTCAAACTAGTTACTCAAAACAACGAATCGAGCAAACAAAACATATATTCATGTTATACACGAGCCATAGACACTAACTAACACCATTTCAAGTCAAAAACACGAATTTAAAGAAATCTAGAGTTTTAGAAATGTTACCCAAACGAGATGAAGTTTGTATCAAAATGTAGAGGATGAAGAGAGGATCACGAAAATGTAATCGGATTTGTTGTGAGCTTCCACGATTGAATTTAGATGATGAATAATTGAATTTGGGTGTTTGTGTGTGTGTTCTTGATAGAGAGAAAGAGAGAGAGGTGGAGGTGATTGAATGGAGGAGGGTGAAGGTTGACTAGTTGACCTAGTCATCTCTTTGCCCTCTTGGCAAGTTTAGTCCCTCAAGTTTCAAAGCGGGTGCGGGAATTAACCAAACGAATATTTTAAAAACGCTCGAGTAGACGAGTGATGTTATAATTAAATAGCGGGAATATAATGAACGTTACTCACGGAAACTATTAATTTAAATACGAAAGATTACGTTTTTAAAAAAAAAAAACGGTGTTAAAATTAAATTTAACGGAAAAACGCGGGATGTTACATTATCCACAACTCAAAAGAAATTTCGTCCCGAAATTTAGTTGGAAGTAGTAGTTGTTGAATCTTACTCGAGATCTTGCGTTGTAAATTCTACGAATAAGTGAAGGTACGTCCTTGAGTATTTCCACGAATTTTGACGGTCGGGATCATATGTTGTTTTAAGGTTTGGCTTCACGATTTATGGTTTCAACCGGTCCTCCTAGGAAGTGAGGGTTATAGTCGATAGTGAGTTCATCAAAGGAGATAACAAGTTCTCGTTTCGCAAAACACGTCTTTGAGTTGATACATCGAATGTAGGATAAACGGAGACTCAAAATGAGTCGGAAAAGTCTAAACGGCTAGCAACGGGTCCAAAACACCCCAAGAATTTAAAGGATCAAAATATCGCGGATTTAGCTTCCTACATTTCCCGAAATGGATTGCACCTTTCCAGGGTGCGACTCTTAACGTGACGCGGTTTCCCACGTGGAATTTGAAATGTTTACGTCTAACATCGGCGTAGCTCTTGGTGATTACGAGTCGCGTAGGGTTTTACCTGAATATGAATAAATTTTCTCGGTTGCTCATGAATAACCTCGGCCCCGGTGAATTGATCATCGTTTACTTTGTTCGACAAAAGAGAATGACGTTTCCGGTCACATGTGGTTTCAAAAGGAGTGACGTTAAAACTCGAATGAAAATCATTGTAGTACGAGGATTCGGTTTAAGGAAAATACTTTTCTCAAGTAAATTTGAAGTTGGTAATACAAACTTGTATTATGGTTTCCAAGGTTTAAATCGCATGTTTGTTCGGTCCGTCGGGTTGTGGATGGTACGCGGTACTCATGTTTAAACGCGGTCCCGAGGCTTTTTGTAAGGTACTCCAAAATCTAGAAATGAAACGAGGATCTCGATCCGAAACGGGGTATATTTCCCTAAGGCATATTGAACAAGTTTGCTAGGAATTGAAAACGTTAGCTAGGACAAGTTTCTCAAGAAAATTCGCGTCGCGGAAGATTTATCGGTTTCCAAAAATGTTCATCGGGACTATTCACCCTCGAGGCGAATACTAGTATAACGTGGAGAGTCTCTCTCTCCATTGAGAGTTTAGAATAAAAGATTTCCTGAACCGGAATTTTTGAGGGTGATGCAAGAGAAGTTTCCGCCCCGATGTAAGCATAACGAGTAAATTGTAGTTAGTCAATAAGACTGCGCGAGGACGAGCTAGTATACACGTGTAACATACGGTTGAAGTCGAGAAGAATCGGTAATTCATTCGGAAGCATAAGTATAGTTCGACAAAAGTCGAAGGGGTGTCCCCGGTATGGTTGTTATCAATATTCTCGGAGTTTTCGGATGTCCAAACATGAAAAGATGAAGTCATGTACATGGCACATGGTGGTGTTTAGGTTGATCGAGTCTAACCACCATCACGCGTCACTAGAACTTTGGTATGTCTTACCGTAATATAACCACGTTGATCGAGTGTCGTTATATTACGCCAAATCATACTTCCATTCCCACATCACTCCATGAGTTCAAGTTCGTGTCATCGTGAAAATCTAAAATGAACAAAATGTAACGACGTCTCAAACATGATTCGTATTGAATCGAAAGAATTAGTGCAACTCTAAAGATGCGTTCCCCGAGGGAAGTGTATAAGTGATTGTTCACGTCAATGCGGTTCGAATCAGACAATAAAGTAGTTAGGTATGAAAAGAGTAACGAGTCATGATAGCGAGTAGTACGCAACCGTAGCGATAAATAGTGATGACGATACTCACCTAGAGTAGTGACAGTGACTTTACAATACTCATGGATAGTAAGCTAAGACGGGGTGGATAACAACCAAAAATTTGAGTTCCCGAGCTAGAGTAGCTAACGAAGTCGCGGTCATCCGTACGCGTATGAATCTTGAATTCACGTGTTTTACCAAAAATTGGCGGAATACGAGTTCGTATGATGAAGGTTGGGTACCATTAAAAAGTTTGCCTAAGAATGATTCAAGTATAATGCACAAGTAGTCAAGTAAGTGCTATCTATAGCAATGTATGTCAGAATGCAAATGCTAACTATCCGGTTGTAGTCTAGACTCACTAATGCGTCCTAACGACTCTGTTAGACACACTAATGCACGTCCTAGTTCCCTACAACCAACGCTCTGATACCATCTGTAGCGACCCGACCAAAACCGTTATTGACGGCGCCGCTACTTAGGTCCCGTTGCGTGGTTATAGTCCCTATATGAGACTCGTTTGACCAAAATTATGTCGCATTCATTTGAAAGGTACAAGACTTGCAAGTTTAGTTTACAAAACCGTTCGACAACAAGTCTAAGTTTACAAAAGTCATAAAGTATAAATGAAATAACTTGCGACATAATATAAGTTGAAAAACACAGTTGCTATAAATAGCGTAAGTATGTAAACAAAAGTTTGAATCCAAAGGTGCTATCACTAGCGTATGTATGTATCTTGACTCCAAGCAAATAATCAGAGTGTATGCATGTATGCATGACCCCAAGCAAGTATGAGTGTACGCGGAAGCATGTATCAAATAGCCAAGTATGAACCTGAGAAAACATATAGAAAACTGTCAACGAAAAACGTTGGTGAGATCATAAATGTATTTGTAAAAGTATACTTTGAACCACAATAGTTTGTATAGATGATTATCCAAATCGTATTTATTCCGAAGAATGTAGTTTGTATTACGAGCACCCAATTACCAAAGCTTAACTGAATCTTCCCTCTGAATTTTGAATATAGTGTTAGAACATACACTATGCACGTTGAAATTATATTTCATCCACTAACGGTAGCGAACCGTCTGAATGAGGGTTCGTTAAACCCGTATGGCCACACAACATAATCACTCGCTTACACTTACACCCTGCAAGTGGAACTAATGATAATTGGATTGAGGACTTTTGTTCTAACTCGTCTGTATCTTTGCTCTTGTATTCGCATTTGTATCCAAAGTATGAAAGTATAAACCGTATAAATGTATATAAAGTATATGTTTCTCAGCCCACGATTTAAAAGTATAAAAGTATTTGCAAAGGTGGGACTATGATCTCACCTCGAGTGCACGAGTATAAATGTACTTCACAAAGTAAACGTGTGCATGAATGTTGCTTAGCCTTGACCTAAACAAGTAAGTTGTATCAATTAACCGGTTACGACACAAGGTCGGGTGAAATGTGTTCAATTAGTCCTATGGCTCGTTACGACTCGAATAGTATAGCATGTGAATCACGTTGTCAAGTTTCATGCAAGAATCAAGTATAAAAGCATGTTAGAACGATTGTAATAAAGTTTGAGTTGACATTTCAAAACCTTACCATTAGAAAGGAAATCTTATTACGTTTCCAACGATATTTGATTCATCGAAAACGGAGTTACGGTCAAAAAGTTATGGCCAAAACAAGTTTGCTGAAGTTCGGATGAAACAGGCAATTGTCACGGCGCGACAAATTTCTCCGCGGCGCGACAAATGCCTATGTTGAAGGTCAGAAAGCCTGAAAAACATGTTCTAAAATCACCCTTTGGGCCACGGCGCGACAAATTGCTCCGCGGCGCGACAAATAACGTGGTCTGGTGCCTGGTCAGTTTCAAAAGTTCAAGTCTTGATCCAAAATTCAATTTAGCACAAAACGCAAACCGTAAACACTTAGAATACGCATCTTATATCATTGGAAAGCTCTTTTGACAAGGAATACAATTAACTACCTTTCACAAGCACAAACATCAATTACTATAACCGAAAACTCGTCAATTGATCAAGAAGGGTTTATTTTCAAAGTTTCAAGTTCGTAAAACGTATTTTATGATTCGGGAATCCAATTTACACATACGATATGCCGTTTTGAAGGTAATGAAGCATACATTACAACTAAACACTTACTAATAACATTTCATGGCATTCGAAACATTAAAAGCTCGTTTTAAGTCTATCAAACCCTAACCACAATCCGCAAAAATCAATATTCATGTTTTTTGAAGTTTCCTTAATCAACCTACGCATCAAAACGAAGCTAGTGATACTAGTAACACAATTAAAACATGAACTTTAACAATTTAACAACATTAACTCATCCAAAATCAAAGATTTAGCACACCCATTTCAAATGTTCAAACTAGTTACTCAAAACAACGAATCGAGCAAACAAAACATATATTCATGTTATACACGAGCCATAGACACTAACTAACACCATTTCAAGTCAAAAACACGAATTTAAAGAAATCTAGAGTTTTAGAAATGTTACCCAAACGAGATGAAGTTTGTATCAAAATGTAGAGGATGAAGAGAGGATCACGAAAATGTAATCGGATTTGTTGTGAGCTTCCACGATTGAATTTAGATGATGAATAATTGAATTTGGGTGTTTGTGTGTGTGTTCTTGATAGAGAGAAAGAGAGAGAGGTGGAGGTGATTGAATGGAGGAGGGTGAAGGTTGACTAGTTGACCTAGTCATCTCTTTGCCCTCTTGGCAAGTTTAGTCCCTCAAGTTTCAAAGCGGGTGCGGGAATTAACCAAACGAATATTTTAAAAACGCTCGAGTAGACGAGTGATGTTATAATTAAATAGCGGGAATATAATGAACGTTACTCACGGAAACTATTAATTTAAATACGAAAGATTACGTTTTTAAAAAAAAAAAACGGTGTTAAAATTAAATTTAACGGAAAAACGCGGGATGTTACAACTGTGTTATGTCTATTCTCAGGTGATAAGGACGAAGGGAAGGCTCGGTAAGATTAGAATTCTGAGTGCCTTCTGTTGCTGGTAATCGGTGAGTGGGATTATCTCCGGGTGTAGTATAGAGTAGCAAGTTGTGCTACTATGTTATACTGTTTTAGTTGCTATGCTTAGTAGATTTGTTGTAATAATGATCATTGTAGAGTTGCCATGCTAGTCGTAGGGACAGTTGTTCGTAGTGGTAGTTGCGTAACAGTTGTGTGCACAAATTGTAGTTGCCTGTTGGAACCTATTGTTGTTAGGTTCAGCTCAGGGAGGTCAACCTTGTTGTGGTTGGGTCCAGTTGGCTACTGTTTGTTGAGTATAGTGCTGAATGACGCATCACCTGCGTGTGGATTTACTATACTGGGAATTCGGTAGTAAGGACTTTCGGTAGACGCTAGACTGATCAGCTAGTGGTCGTGTGCTCGTACAAGCCGCCGAGTCTCTAGTTGGAGCATAGTTGATAGTTGATAGTTGTCAGTTGATAGTTGCTAGTTGTTAGTTGTCGGTTGCCTGATATTGATTGTTGTAGTTGCTGTAGTTGTACAAGTTGGTACTGTATGCTAGATCTGTTAGATGATTCTTTTCACTTAGCCTTGTGCTAACCCCCCTCACCTCCTCCCTTGCAGGTTTTAGATCTTAGTGCTGGTAGGGACGGGAGTCGCGTTGAAGATATGTTTGACAAGACGAACTCTGATGTCTTAACTTTTATAAATATGTAACTAGTCGTTTAATGTAACACCGGTGGTTTGTAATGAAGTAATTAACTAAGGGTATTTATGTAAATTAAGTCTTCCGCTGTGATTTAAAAAAAAATAATAATCAGGGTGTTACATATGATTAGGTTATGAATATGATTAAGAAGATGATGATGAACCAAAGTTATTTGTGAAGTTGCTAAATGGGTTTAGAAAGAATCGACAGGAAATAAGGGTTAATTAGATTTAGTGTACGATTTAAAACAGATAAGAAATAGCAGAGCAACGGTTAGGTGCGTGTGGGTTTGAACGAGAGGTCGCGGGTTCGAGCTTAGGCAGAGGCGGTTATCTATTTTTTTAGAAAGCTTACACTAAGGTAGTATTTTCTTATTATTATTATTATTATTATTGATTATTGATACTATTATTTTTATCATCATCATTATTATTATTATTATTATTATTATTATTATTATTATTATTATTATTATTATTATTATTAAAATTAGAATTATCAATCTTTTTATAAGTATTATTTTTTTTATTATCATTATTATAATAACTATATTTTTATTATTATTACTATCAATTATCAAAATACTGTTTTAACAAACAAGTGATATATACAAAAATATATTTAATACATATAACATAACAAAAATTAATATTTTTTTTATGAAACGTATATATACATTATTAATATAAAAACGATAAAATTAGTAAATTAGATATATAAACTTATTCGATTTCGATTATGTGTAATAATATATATACAAATGACATAGGTTCGTGAATCCGAGGCCAACCCTACACTTGATAAATGACATCATATGTATTTTTACTACAAAATACAGTATTGTGAGTTCATTTACTCCCTTTTTACTCATTACATTTTTGGGCTGAGAATACATGCAAATGCTTTATTAATTGTTTTACAATATTTATATGCGTGAGTTCATTTGATTCCCTTTTACTCTTTACATTTTTGGGACTGAGAATACATGCGCTACTTTTACAACTGCTTTATAAATGCTTTTGAAATACATTTTGAACTGCGAATACATGAAATGCTCTTATAAATGTTTGACGAGATAAACACAAGCAAAACATTCCTCGAATGAATTATGTGGACGTGATAATTGCCACCATTGAATTATGTGGACGTGATAATTTCCACAATTGATATGAATATTTTTTCCCTGATTATTATTGCTTGGTAACCTAAGAATTAGGGAACATCATAATTTTGAGAATTAGTGCACGCCTAATTGACGCGAATCCTAAAGGTAGCTACCGGGTTTAACACCCCCACCCAGAATGTTCACTAGACGGAAGGGCTAGTGGGCGTGGTGTTTAGTACTTCGAAGTTTATATGATTATTATACAGACGAGATGTTCTGTTTTGGGGATATTATTATGCGCATTATATGTTAAGGTCGGTTACCAAGCCAAGCTATGAAAGCAATGAAAAGTGAATGTTATGTATCGAGAGAATGATTTTATACACAGGTTATGTGTATGTTATTTTTGTGCACGAGATATGTGTACGGTTACTAAGATTTATGAAAAATGATTTCGTACACGAGAAAGGTGTACTGTATTTAAAAAGATATCGCATGTACATTACAGGTGGGTATAGGATTCGGGCCCATTTGTACCATGCAGCATTTAAATCTTGGGGTCTATCAAAATGATGAATTTTATTGTTTTATGATAAACTTATGAACTCACCAACCTTTTGGTTGACACTTGAAAGCATGTTTATTCTCAGGTATGAAAGAAATCTTCCGCTGTGCATTAGCTCATATTAGAGACATTACTTGGAGTCATTCATGACATATTTCAAAAGACGTTGCATTCGAGTCGTCGAGTTCATCAAGATTATTATTAAGTCAATTATAGATGGATATATTATGAAAGGGTATGCATGCCGTCAACTTTCGATGTAAATGAAAGCTTGTCTTTTAAAAAACGAATGCAATGTTTGTAAAATGTATCGTATAGAGGTCAAGTACCTCGCAATGAAATCAACTATTGTGAATCGTTTATAATGTATATGAACGGGTCCTTTCATAAAAGACTCCAGCTATTAGCTACCAGTTTTCAGCTTTCAACTACCAGCTACCATGAAAGGACCCGTTCATATACATTATAAACGATTCACAATAGTTGATTACATCGCGAGGTATTTGACCTCTATATGATACGTTTTACAAACATTGCATTCATTTTTAAAAGACAAACTTTCTTTACATCAAAAATTGACGGCATGCATACCATTTCATATTACATCCAACTATAATTGACTTAATATTAATCTTGATGAACTCAACGACTCGAATGCAACATCTTTCAAAGTATGTCATGAATGACTCCAGGTAATATCCTTAAAATGAGCTAATGCACAGTGGAAGATTTCTTTAATACCTGAGAATAAACATGCTTTAAAGTGTCAACCAAAAGGTTGGTGAGTTCATTAGTTTATCATAATCAATCATTTCCGTAATAGTAATAGACCACAAGATTTCAGTTTCCATAAATATCCGTACACTCGCAAGTGTATAAAAGTATTCTATAAGTTGTTGAGCGCTTCGGTAACCATACTTAACAATTAATGTGGCATATTCCCTTTATTATGAAATCTCCCTACACTGCACCAAGTGTAGTAAAAACGAAGTACTATGCAACCGTTTACGATACTAGAGCGACTAGCCCGGTTGGGGTTGTCAAACCTGATAGATCTATCAATAGGATTCGCGCTTACATGCTCTTACAACATGTAAATATTAGTTACCAAGCTATTAGGGAAAAATATGCAAAGTGGTACAACTCAACGTAGAATATGTTTTTAGTACTTGTGTCCATTTCGTAAAACAGTTATAAAACAGTGCATGTATTCTCAGCCCAAAAATATATATAAAAAGGGAGTAATGAAACTCACAATACTGTATTTCGTAGCAATTATGTATATGACGGCACTGAACAAGTGCAGGGTTTGTCTCGGATTCACGAACGTATCAATATTGTGATTCAATATTGCAGGAAAGTACGTAGACGCAACGAAAATGATAAACGTTAGGTTGACCTCACGAGCAATACCCTCGATCAATACCCATAACCTCCATAGCTATAACCCATAATTTCCTTAGCTCTATCCCTTTTGAAAACTTATTTTGAAATTGTCTGAATATAACTCCGTCGTAGTATTTTATGTATACTAATAATATCTTGAAATAATACAAAGAAAATATATATATGTAATTCGATTGAGAGAGTTTAGAGAAATATATTTTCAAGTTTCTATGAAATAATGAAACCTATTGAATTCTATTTATAATAGATTTTTGAATTATTAAAGTGAATTATTAAAGTATGAATTATTAAAGTAAATTATTAAAGTATGAATTATTAAAGTGAATTATTAAAGTGAATTATTAAAGTATAAATTATTAAAGTGAATTATTAAAGTATGAATTATTAAAGTGAATTATTAAAGTATGAATTATTAAAGTTAAAGTAAAGTAAAAGTAAAGTAAAGGTAAAGTTAAAGTATAGTAAAAGTATAAAACTATGTACGTATAATACGCGTATAAATATATATAATATTAATTTAAATCGTTATATATATTTAATAAAATAAAATATAAATATCGTTATCTTTATCATACTGGTTAAGTAATGAGTTGTCAAAAGTGGTTCTAGATATTTATAAAAGATATATACGTTTTAATAATAAAGTTCTTTTTAAACTGAAAACGTTTTTTTTGTACTTTTGAAACTAAATCAAATAAATATGATAATTTTGTTTTTCAAAACTAAATATATTTAAGAATCATTTTGTTAAAAGGTTAAAATAATGGAAATCGTTATATCATAAAACATTTTAGAAAAGTAGAATTATATATATTCATAATAGGTTTCAAGTTTTTAAATTACAGTCTGTTGGTGAAGCATGGGATAAAGTCCAAAGGTTAAATAAACGTATGAAATCATCTTAATGAAAAATGTCGAGTTACTTAACTTGTCGATATCCAACATCTAAGTTATTTACACTCCACGTTCTTATTTTCATATTAAATAAAATGAAAGTTAACATAGTTATCTTATCAAGGTCACGAGGAAAATATTATAAAACATGCCTTGGAAATTAAACAAGAATTTCCACTAACCCTTGTCTAGTTCCCGTTAATTGACACATTTGTTCTAACTTATAAATCACTTTACAATTTTCCGAATGTTGTCAAAAAGAATAGATTTCTTAAATCACAGTGGACCTCATAACATAGGCCCGTAATCATATCATAATGTATCTGATAATTCAATCATTTGATATTATCTCTTAATTCTGTCGATAAATATATCGAAACAAATACGTTCATGTAAAGTATCATATATCTAATACTTTGTTAATGTTTTCAGTTAATATTATATATTATATATACGTATCTATATACTCATAATTGTTCGTGAATCGTCGAACACGGTCAAAGGGTAATTGATTACATGAATGTAGTTCCAAACTTTTTGAGATTCAACATTACAAATTCTGCTTATCGTGTCGGAAACATATAAAGGTTAAGTTTAAATTTGGTCGGAAATTTCCGGGTCATCACAGTACCTACCCGTTAAAGAAATTTCGTCCCGAAATTTGATCGAGGTCGTCATGGCTAACTATAAAAATGTTTTCATGACAAATATGAGTTGATAAATAGAGTTTTATCATCATTGAGTAATATAGATAAAACAATTTGATTACGCGAAGAGTATAAGTGAAGCTATCGCAATAGAGTGAAATGAGTAAACGTATATTTGTTTTAACCGATAACGTAGTTATGATTGATTTCCGAAATTCATTGGATTTAAAGAAAATCTTTGCAATAAGATTTGGTTCTTCGGCGATTAAGGAAATCATGATCTTCTTTGATTAAATGCGATAATCTGTCTCGATTTCTCTGTCTGATATTTTGCTAAAAATCCACCCCCTTCGTTTCTTTATTTCCACAGCTCACACCTTCTAGTCTTTCTCCCCAATTCATACTTTAAAGCATTCGTTAATATGCTTCATCCAGTATTGATTCTTGATATACTCTTAACTTTCATATCTGTCATTCTTCTTTTTCATCTACCATCGGAGGAAGTTATTTTCTTCTACCATTACCTTGAGGTTATTGTGTTTTTCATTCTCCCGTGTCTTTATATTGCTATACGCATTGATATAAACGGTTTGTAATTTCAGGATTGTTATCGGGCTTTATATTCTCCATTATATTTCGGAGCTTCATGCTTTTGTTTTCTCTTTCCGGCCTTAAGTCAAGCGGATAATGGTCCATAATTCTTAGATATGAATTTTTGGATGAACATAGTTAATGTTCTAAGAAGAAAATCGTAATGGCACGATCTTGATTTGGCAAATTACCAGAATATCCGAAAATATAGAGCTATCAAGATGATATGTTCTTAATATGTTTGGAAATTGGGTAGAATGTAAGAGTCGTGTAAATAGTACATGATGACGGTATGTTCTGTGAATCATCACGTTCCATTAGAAACTCAGCATGACTTACTGTAATATAATCACGTTGATCAAGTGTCATTATATTATACTAACTCATGCTTCAGTTCCCAACACTACTTTAAAAACATTCCTATTTTAAATTTGAATTTTTTTTCTTCTTCAGAATTTAAAAACTAACACAGTTTCTTTTTATGTTGTAACGCAGATATTACGAAGAGATAAAAGATTTCGGATAAGAATAGTTGTGAAAATATCTTCAGGAATATCGAAGATATTTATAATAAAAGATACGATAATATCTTAGAATTCTTAACATAGATGGATGATGAAGAAGATTTGTCTGTGAAGGTTTAGAATAAGAAGTAAGGTGTTTGCTAACGATTTCAGTAGACACTGAATCATTTGGATCCTTTGAAAGCAGGTTTAGTCTTTGTGATTTGTCCACAGCCTCCTTCATGGTCTGCTCAATCCGTTTTTCAGTTTTAAACCTTCTCTTTTTCTCAGCTTTACCACCATACTATTCTTTATCATCAAACTTTTAACTGTTAAAGTCGTTTACAGTTTTTGCTGCTTCATCAGCATTTTTCCAATTTCGGAGAACTAGTTCATAGTTTGGGATGTTTTTCAGAAAATTCACATTCGAAGTATGTAAGTCTAGGAGATAGACGTTATATGTATACATATAACTTTTGACGTAAAATTGTCGCAAAATTCAAAATACTGATTGCTAATTCCCAGTAGTTGGTGTGACAATTATTGTTACATGATGTAGGTGAGTACATGATGGGGTTTTAATGAATAAGTATAGTTTTGAAAGATGTAGGAATCTAAGAGTGATGATTTCGGTTATATCTTGAATCGAATTCTGAGATTTCAAAATCAGAATATGTAATTAGATTTTGAATGAGTATGGTTGTTTTGATTTCTATAAAAGAATGTATATTGTTGTGAAAGTAGGGAGTATAATGGATGACTTTCTGAATCAGATTCGAAGAATGTAACATATTAATTGTGAATTTATATATCTCTCGGGTATTACCTACCCGTTAAAAAAAAATTCACAATTAATATTTTGTACAAAAGAATTTTATTACAGTCTTTATGAAAATATATATGTGTATATTTCTTCAGATGTAATATAGATTTAATGAGTTAATATTAAATTAAACTCATTTGATTTATGGTTAAGGCTAGGATAGATAATTTCTAAACTTTAGAAATTACATAATCGCCGTAGAATGTTTCCCCAATGAAGTTATGAATCAATACTTTATCGTTGTGGTATTCCTTGGTATCTACATGGCGTATGACGTCGATGCTCGTGGGACAGATTGTGAAGTTGAGGTTTGCGATGCGGTTGTTGTTGGTGGTGGTAATGGTACTGTTGATGTTGTTGATGGTGGTACCGGTTATGCTGCTGGTGCTGCTGCTGGTGTTTGTAACCTTTGCACCATATTCTCCAAAGCCACTACCCGAGCGCGAAGCTCGTTGACTTCTTCTATTACACCGGGGTGATTGTCGGTTCGGACGAGCGGATAAATAAGATCTAGAATTTGGTGTAGTATATAATCATGACGAGATACTCTGGAAATGAGAGAGAAAATGGTGTTTCGGACAGGTTCGCCGGTAAGTGCTTCAGGTTCATTGCCAAGAGGGCAATGTGGTGGATGAAAGGGATCACCTTCTTCTCGTCTCCAATGGTTAAGTAGATTACGAACCCATCCCCAATTCATCCAGAATAGATGATGGCTAATTGGTTGATCCATTCCGGTCACGCTGCTTTCGGAGCACATGTGGAAATCCATATCGGCATAGCTGTCGGAATCCGAGGAACTCGAACATGTTGAGGGATCCATCTTGTATGATCAGGGACAGAATTTTTTTGTATGAAATAGATTGTAGATTTTAGATTTGGTATTCTTCAATATATAATTTACATATGTATATATAATACCAAAATCCCATAAATTACGGAGGAATCTTTGAAAGATGTCAGTCAAAGTTCACAGTAACAGATATGCTAAGATAAGAATTCTTCTATACACTATTATGCAATAAATGTAGAAAAACGCGTCTAGACTTAAGAATGATAAGCAGGTAATTTCCTAAGGATGGTAAGTAGATGATTTCCGACTAAAAATGATAAGCAAAACTTTTGATATGCAGACACGGTCGAAGTCCAGACTCACTAATGCATCTTAACAACTATCAGTTAGACACACTAATGCAAGACCTGGTTCGCTAAGACCACTGCTCTGATACCAACTGAAAGGACCCGTTCATATACATTATAAACGATTCACAATAGTTGATTACATCGCGAGGTATTTGACCTCTATATGATACGTTTTACAAACATTGCATCCGTTTTTAAAAGACAAACTTTCTTTACATCAAAAATTGACGGAATGCATACCATTTCATATTACATCCAACTATAATTGACTTAATATTAATCTTGATGAACTCAACGACTCGAATGCAATATCTTTCAAAGTACGTCATGAATGACTCCAGGTAATATCCTTAAAATGAGCTAATGCACAGCGGAAGATTTCTTTAATACCTGAGAATAAACATGCTTTAAAGTGTCAACCAAAAGGTTGGTGAGTTCATTAGTTTATCATAATCAATCATTTCCGTAATAGTAATAGACCACAAGATTTCAGTTTCCATAAATATCCGTACACTCGCAAGTGTATAAAAGTATTCTATAAGTTGTTGAGCGCTTCGGTAACCATACTTAACAATTAATGTGGCATATTTCCTTTATTATGAAATCTCCCTACACTGCACCAAGTGTAGTAAAAACGAAGTACTATGCAACCGTTTACGATACTAGAGCGACTAGCCCAGTTGGGGTTGTCAAACCTGATAGATCTATCAATAGGATTCGCGCTTACATGCTCTTACAACATGTAAATATTAGTTACCAAGCTATTAAGGAAAAATATGCAAAGTGGTACAACTCAACGTAGAATATGTTTTTAGTACTTGTGTCCATTTCGTAAAACAGTTATAAAACAGTGCATGTATTCTCAGCCCAAAAATATATATATAAAGGGAGTAATGAAACTCACAATACTGTATTTCGTAGCAATTATGTATATGACGGCACTGAACAAGTGCAGAGTTTGTCTCGGATTCACGAACGTATCAATATTGTGATTCAATATTGCAGGAAAGTACGTAGACGCAACGAAAATGATAAACGTTAGGTTGACCTCACGAGCAATACCCTCGATCAATACCCATAACCTCCATAGCTATAACCCATAATTTCCTTAGCTCTATCCCGTTTGAAAACTTATTTTGAAATCGTCTGAATATAACTCCGTCGTAGTATTTTATGTATACTAATAATATCTTGAAATAATACAAAGAAAATATATATATGTAATTCGATTTAGAGAGTTTAGAGAAATATATTTTCAAGTTTCTATGAAATAATGAAACCTATTGAATTCTATTTATAATAGATTTTTGAATTATTAAAGTGAATTATTAAAGTATGAATTATTAAAGTGAATTATTAAAGTATGAATTATTAAAGTGAATTATTAAAGTGAATTATTAAAGTATAAATTATTAAAGTGAATTATTAAAGTATGAATTATTAAAGTGAATTATTAAAGTATGAATTATTAAAGTTAAAGTAAAGTAAAAGTAAAGTAAAGGTAAAGTTAAAGTATAGTAAAAGTATAAAACTATGTACGTATAATACGCGTATAAATATATATAATATTAATTTAAATCGTTATATATATTTAATAAAATAAAATATAAATATTGTTATCTTTATCATACTGGTTAAGTAATGAGTTGTCAAAAGTGGTTCTAGATATTTATAAAAGATATATACGTTTTAATAATAAAGTTCTTTTTAAACTGAAAACGTTTTTTTTGTACTTTTGAAACTAAATCAAATAAATATGATAATTTTGTTTTCCAAAACTAAATATATTTAAGAATCATTTTGTTAAAAGGTTAAAATAATGGAAATCGTTATATCATAAAACATTTTAGAAAAGTAGAATTATATATATTCATAATAGGTTTTAAGTTTTTAAATTACAGTCTGTTGGTGAAGCATGGGATAAAGTCCAAAGGTTAAATAAACGTATGAAATCATCTTAATGAAAAATATCGAGTTACTTAACTTGTCGATATCCAACATCTAAGTTATTTACACTCCACGTTCTTATTTTCATATTAAATAAAATGAAAGTTAACATAGTTATCTTATCAAGGTCACGAGGAAAATATTATAAAACATGCCTTGGAAATTAAACAGGAATTTCCACTAACCCTTGTCTAGTTCCCGTTAATTGACACATTTGTTCTTACTTATAAATCACTTTACCATTTTCCGAATGTTGTCAAAAAGAATAGATTTCTTAAATCACAGTGGACCTCATAACATAGGCCCGTAATCATATCATAATGTATCTGATAATTCCATCATTTTATATTATCTCTTAATTCTGTCGATAAATATATCGAAACAAATACGTTCATGTAAAGTATCATATATCTAATACTTTGTTAATGTTTTCAGTTAATATTATATATTATATATACGTATCTATATACTCATAATTGTTCGTGAATCGTCGAACACGGTCAAAGGGTAATTGATTACATGAATGTAGTTCCAAACTTTTTGAGATTCAACATTACAAATTCTGTTTATCGTGTCGGAAACATATAAAGGTTAAGTTTAAATTTGATCGAAAATTTCCGGGTCGTCACATACCAGCTCAGCTAATTTTGCCAAACATACCCAATATAGTACAAACCTGCTATATCTTGATATTTAGAACAAACTAGTACAAAATAATTGCTCATATTAATATTTAGCACACAATGACTTCTTTCGTACAAATTAACATGAACAATATCATTATATACCACAAACCTAACTAATTTTGTACATTATGCATTCTGAAATCCAATAGGCACCTTCATTTACAAAGTCATTTACTTAGTGATATGTATGCCGAAATCCAAAAGTCAACGATTTCATCCAACTCTTTCTTGTTAAATGGTCGAATTTTCTTCCAAGGAACCTATATAAAGACAAGTATAACCAAATTAGTCATTGACAATTTGTCAAAACAAATCAAACTGCAGGGAGATGAACGCGTGAGTGGTTAAGTACCCCTAGGTGATCCCGTACTGCTGAAAAAAAATAAAAAAATAAATCAAACTGCTTAAGTGATAGTCAAAATCAGTATAACCAAATTAGTCATTTAAGATTCAAGGCGACGAGCTGACGAGAACTTCAACATGTTGATAAAAAATTCTTCAAATTGTTATATCCAAATTAAAAAATCAAAATTTAAATTACTAACACATTCAAAATACATATTACTTAAATAAATAAATAAAGGTAAAATTACGTTCTTAGTCCACATCTTTGTATCAAAAGCATGGATAACATTTTTCTTTTTCTTTTTTTGACGTCGATGACTCTCATCGTTTGAGTAATGACACGGATGACCCTGTGCTCATACTCTGTTAAAAATTGGGACGTTAAGTTTGATAGCGTGGTTATCATGTGAGGGCAAATTAGTCCACACAGCATTTCATTGTTTTTGATACAACCGTCGTTATCTTTATCTAATAATAATAATAATAATAATAATACTGTTTCATCAAAACCATAAACCTTTGCGTTGGTTTCTCACGGCAGTAATCAAAAACACTCAAATAAGAAAAGATCTAAAACAACAAAGATGCCGATTGAATCATATTATTCGATCAGAAGCGACTATGGGATTGATAAATTGATGGAATTATATGGTATGTTTATTTTTATTTTTTCACGTGTTCATCCTTGAATACGTTTTAGAGCAATTTACATTTACATACTCTGTAAAATTATTGACATAATTATAACTGATCTTCACATGTATTATTTATCAATCTTGTATTCTTTGTATATCGAATATAGAAGCTAAAAAAACTTGTACGGAGTATTATTTATCAACCCTGTATTATTTGTATTGTATAGTGAATATAGAAGCTAAAAATCTTACAATGTTCTAATTGATATGCATTTTTTCGTATTGCAGATCAATTCGTATTATTTGTACAGATCAGTTTGTATTATTTGTATTGCAGATCAGTGGCTGGGATCCCAGTCCTGAATACTCGAGTTCGACTCATTAAAAACTCAACTATGTGCGACTACTAAAAAATAATCTTGTATTATTTGTTTTAGAGAAGTTTACATAATCAGTAAATTTATGAACCATAATTTTAATTAGTTTTTCATATGATTTTTTATGCAGTTGATAACTCATCAAAGTTTACGTTAAAGTTACATCATGGCGGTGTATTCAGTAAACCACCAAACATAGAGTATTTGAATGGTAAGCTATCTTTATTTGATGGTGTTGATAGTTTGGTGTTTCTATTATAATGCAACTATGAATTTTGGTGTTTATTGTGATTCTGTTTATATGTGTTCTATTATAAACTTCCATTAGTGTGATTTTTTTTTGTGAAAAAAAAAAAAAAAAAAACAGTTACTAGTTTGAGTTACTAGTTTGGGTCAAAAGTGTGCAACATGGTGATCATTGGCTTACTATGGGTTTAAACAATAGTAAGGTGGGTCAAAATAGTCACAATTAGTCACTTTTGGTCAAAACAGTCACCATTAGGTCACTTTGAGTCAAAATGTATTCATTTGCAAAATTGGGTCAAAACAGTCACTATTAGGTCACTTTTAGTCTAAACAGTCACCATTAGTCACTTTTGGTTCACTTTTATGTAGTCATTTGGTAACAGTCACCATTTAGTCACTTTCGGTTCACTTTTATGTAGTCATTTGGTAACAGTCAACATTTAGTCACTTTTGTTTCATTATTATGTAGTGCTTTGGGTCAACACACTTTTGGTAAAATATGTTCAACATAGTGTTTAACATAGTGTTAACTGTCTTCATTTGGTAGTCTTTTAGTAAGGTGTCAAAATGGGTACTCTTTTATTAAGATTTTATATAGGTAGTCATTTTGTGTAGTCCTACTGACCACAATGTTTTAGGTCGTTTTAAAGCATAAATCTAGGTTATATGTGATACAATAGTACTTATTTGGTGATCTGTGATTTATTGCATAATTTTCATTTATAAGTAAACAAGACAGTCATGAACTTACAGTGTAAACAAACTCACTATAGTTTACTCACTTTATTAAAAAAGCATCTGCTAGTCATTTAGTCAAAAACAAGTCATTTGCTCAAACAAACTGTACAAAGAGTTGTTATGTGGTCAATAAGTCATTTGGTCCGCCACAACGATGGATAATCTGCTCATTTCGTCCACACACAAGGTCATTTGGTAATATGCTCATTTGATAATCTGATATTGACCTAAATATTTAAGTTGTGTTGAACTTATTTGTGTTATGGTCCAAATGATTATTATTGACTAAAGTTAGTCATAAACTGATATTGTCATAAATTGTTAAGGTCATGAATTGATTTGGTCATTTGGTCATAAGTCATTTGTTCATAAGTCATTTGGTCCAGATCAAGATGGATTAATACGCCATTTGGTCCACCACAACAATGGATAATCTGCTCATTTGATCTACACAAAAAAATTAAATAAAAAAAAAACCTAAAAAAATCTTCTCATTTGGTCCAAACACAAAGCCATTTGATAATCTGCTCATTTGGTCCACACACAGGGTCATTTGGTATTACCACTATCACAAACACAAGATTACCATATTACCAAATAATCACATGTCATAATCAACATTGGTCAACAATATTCATCAAGGTCATACTTGTCATATTTAGGATATAAAAGCAGCCATGTAAAATACATAAGCAGCCATGTAAAACAATAAAAAAATAGCCATATTAAGGACTCAATGGTATTACGAATAAGCAATCTTCTTTTAGAACTGAATATTCATTTACATACATCATACACTATAAATGACAAAACTTGGAATTACATTATACTGATTCATTCATAAATGATGATGCAGATACACCAACACTAGTCTGGAAATACAGTACAGTAACAAGAATTAAATACCTAATCTATTTAAAACATCAACATAAATAAATAAATCCCTAGCCAAGTACAAAACAACATAATCTTGAACACGATAGCTTGAGTTTCTGCATTCTTGATTTTAGCATCACTCATATTCTTTGCTTTGAGAAGACCGAGTACAATCGTTTTCTCACGATCACAAACTGATGGATCATAACAACCAACAAACCTACAACTTGATCCCTGATACAACAAACAATGCATACAATTTAATAATAATAAAAAAAAAAGTTAAGTTAAACACAAAGAATAGTAATGATAGGTTGATGACATCATTCAAATTGAGTATTTGAAACTGTTTACAGTAATAGTTATGTCTTGTACAGAGCCACCTTACTTATGAAATTGGAAAAGTAATGATAATGATATAATTGATATATAAGATGTCTATGAATTGTCAACAATGACCGTTATTGGACTATATGTCTCGTTACAGATTCATATAATACACGGATGACTATAGAGAGTTATAGAATCAACCAGAATCACACAAACACGAATGATTGAACTTCAATCAGCAGAATGAAAACTGACTCACCTTCTTAATACTGGCACATATATATTTCGGTCTCTTGTTCTATAACATAATCAAAGATTCTGGTATCATCTAATTCACCACCTCGATGAAAATCTTGAGCACTTAACTTAAATAACAATGAAAATTTAAACTAACCCTTTTCAAAGATTGTAAGAAGAAAAAAATCAAAAGTTAGGACACTTTGAAAATTTAAATAACACAAGATGGACATATACACATTTTAAGTAGAAAATACACATCCAGTATATGAGATATAGTGAAAGGTGATTCATACAATGAAAGTCTCAAGTTGTCATATTCGTTCTTGAAATGATAACCTGATCACCATCCTCAATTCCAATTCTTCGTGTTGAAGCTTTGTCATTGAGCAACTTCTGGCATCCTTAATTCCATGTTGTCGTGATGGCAGAGGTGCGCCCACACCAGCATTGAACCGTCTCAGTATTCAATATGAGATATTAATCAATTTAGGCGATTGATTCAAATAAGGGTTTGGTACCAAATGAATTGGGAACGACTATTGAAAAAGAGGGATCACGTAAAGAGTTTGTAAAGAGGGATTTGATTAGAAATAATTGTGCCCGTTGGTCTCTCCATTTTACCTTAAAAAGCTAACAGCATCCTTCAAAATTTTTTTTTTTTTTGGCTCACAACGTCCATTCATTATCACATTTTAAGATACCGCGTCCCTCCGTCACCTTTCTGTTAAAAAGTCCGTTAAATCATGCCATGTGCCTTGCATGTGAGGGTAAATTCGTCTCGTTACTCTTTTCTTCACTATAATAGAGGGACCACCGGCGCAAAAAATGAAAAATCTTATAATTTATATATTTTTAATTTATAAAATATTTGATTTATTATTATTCTTCAAACCCCCAAATATAAATAATTATTATTCTTCATATATTTAACAACCAAACAAAATTAAACATATAAATCATATAATTATACATATAAAAAATCAACAAATCAAACAATCTTAAATATCTAAACAAAAAACGTCATCTTCCTATAAAATAAAAACAAAAAGCGAAAAAAAAACTCACACGAGCAGAATTAAACATATAGGGAGTAATAATCTTTCTTTTACAAATCATAACAAAGGAACAAAAACAATATGTGAAAGGCTCAAAGTTACAGGCTCAAAGTTACACTTTTGTCTTAAATTAAAATTAACCGACGACGGTGGCGATGCGGCGGTGGTTGTTCTATATGATGAAGATGAATCGGAACCCAGATCGAAACCCAAATCGATGACCCAGATCTAAACCCAAAACGAAACCCAAATGACTGTTGTTGGGACTGTATGATGAAGATGAAGATGAATCGGAACCCAAAACGAAACCGATCACTTGAAGTTGGTTTTCTTCACCGTCGATGATGCTGTAGCCGCCATTGTTGTCTTCACTCTCACCTTACCGATTCGATTTGATCCAACACAGGCTGCTTCTTTTGGTTGATCAAATAGTTCCGACTTCTGAGTTCTGACTGTTATTGTCTTCCTCTTTTATATTGCCTCATACAAATACAAATATTTCATTTTTTACAAATTAAAAATATATAAATTATAAGATTTTTCAAATATTCTATAAATCAAATATTTTATAAATTAAAAATATATAAATTATAAGATTTTTTATTTTTTGCGCCGGTGGTCCCTCGATTTTAGTGAAAAAAGGAGTAAAAAGACGAATTCACCCTCACATGCAAGGCACATGGCATGACTTAACAGACTTTTTTAACAGAAAGTTGACGGAGGGACGCGGTATCTTAAAATGTGATAATGAAGGGACGCTGTGAGCAAAAAAAAAAACTTGAGGGCCGCTGTTAGCTTTTTGGGGTAAAATGGAGGGACCAACGGCACAATTATTTCATTTGATTATACATGTTGGCCAAAAATTAACTGGACAACATTGCCCTCACTTGCCTAGCAGATGAGGAAACTTAAAGTCATGAATTTAACGGGAGTTAGCTTGCAGGTCATTCATGCTAAAGTTCAAAAGTTGAAGGTTAACGATGTTAAAAAAATAGATAAAGGTTATCTATTCTATTTGATACAAACATGATGGAACAACGACACGATTTTATCATATATAAACATTATATATATATATATATATATATATATATATATATATATATATATATATATATATATATATATATATATATATATATATATATAGGGGTAGGATCAAGAGGGAAGTAACCAATCGGGGGGAAGCGGGGGGAAGCAATTTTTTTTTTTTGTTTTTTGAAAAAACTTTGTTCACGAACATTATAGATGAGATGAAAATATGAACATTTAGTAGAGACACTTTGTGATAAATGTTTTTATTTTGGCGGGAAAACGCTCGAAGAAGTAATATATAACAATTATCGTGTTTTTCCAGCGTATTTTGAGGTTTTAGCTATTGGGGTTTAGATATTAGGGTTTAGATATTAGGGTTTATAGGGTTTAGATATTAGAGTTTAGAAATTTAGGGTTTAGGGTTTAGATTTAGGGTTTAGATTTAGGATTTAGATTTAGGATTTAGATAGAGTTTTTAACACAAACGTTTTAGGGTTTAGGGTTTAGGGTTTAGGGTTTGGTGTTTTTGGACTAAACCCAAAACACCAAACCCTAAACCCTAAACTCTAAATCGGACTAAATTTTATTTCACAAAACATGAAGAAAAAAAACGTTCATATTCTTCACGAACAATATTGTTCGATTTGGTAAACGAGGGAAATTAAATCCAAGGTATATTGGACCATTCAAGATTATTGATCGTGTCGGACCAGTAGCTTACCGACTTGAGTTACCTCAACAACTCGCGGCTGTACATAACACTTTCCACGTCTCGAATTTGAAGAAATGTTTTGCTAAAGAAGATCTCACTATTCCGTTAGATGAAATCCAAATCAACGAAAAACTTCAATTCATCGAAGAACCCGTCGAAATAATGGATCGTGAGGTTAAAAGACTTAAGCAAAACAAGATACCAATTGTTAAGGTTCGATGGAATGCTCGTAGAGGACCCGAGTTCACCTGGGAGCGTGAAGATCAGATGAAGAAGAAATACCCGCATCTATTTCCAGAAGATTCGTCAACACCTTCAACAGCTTAAAATTTCGGGACGAAATTTATTTAACGGGTAGGTACTGTAGTGACCCGAACTTTTTCATGTTTATATATATTAATTGAGATAGATATTTACATGATTAAATGTTTCCAACATGTTAAGTAATCAAACTTGTTAAGACTTGATTAATTGAAATATGTTTCATATAGACAATTGACCACCCAAGTTGACCGGTGATTCACGAACGTTAAAACTTGTAAAAACTATATGATGACATATATATGGATATATATATAGTTAACATGATACTATGATAAGTAAACATATCATTAAGTATATTAACAATGAACTACATATGTAAAAACAAGACTACTAACTTAATGATTTTTAAACGAGACATATATGTAACGATTATCGTTGTAAAGACATTTAATGTATATATATCATATTAAGAGATATTCATACATGATAATATCATGATAATATAATAATTTAAAATCTCATTTGATATTATAAACATTGGGTTAACAACATTTAACAAGATCGTTAACCTAAAGGTTTCAAAACAACACTTACATGTAACGACTAACGATGACTTAACGACTCAGTTAAAATGTATATACATGTAGTGTTTTAATATGTATTTATACACTTTTAAAAGACTTCAATACACTTATCAAAATACTTCTACTTGACAAAAATGCTTACAATTACATCCTCGTTCAGTTTCATCAACAATTCTACTCGTATGCACCCGTATTCGTACTCGTACAATACACAGCTTTTAGATGTATGTACTATTGGTATATACACTCCAATGATCAGCTCTTAGCAGCCCATGTGACTCACCTAACACATGTGGGAACCATCATTTGGAAACTAGCATGAAATATCTCATAAAATTACAAAAATATGAGTAATCATTCATGACTTATTTACATGAAAACAAAATTACATATCCTTTATATCTAATCCATACACCAACGACCAAAAACACCTACAAACACTTTCATTCTTCAATTTTCTTCATCTAATTGATCTCTCTCAAGTTCTATCTTCAAGTTCTAAGTGTTCTTCATAAATTCTACAAGTTCTAGTTACATAAAATCAAGAATACTTTCAAGTTTGCTAGCTCACTTCCAATCTTGTAAGGTGATCATCCAACCTCAAGAAATCTTTGTTTCTTACAGTAGGTTATCATTCTAATACAAGGTAATAATCATATTCAAACTTTGGTTCAATTTCTATAACAATAACAATCTTATTTCAAGTGATGATCTTACTTGAACTTGTTTTCGTGTCATGATTCTGCTTCAAGAACTTCGAGCCATCCAAGGATCCGTTGAAGCTAGATCCATTTTTCTCTTTTCCAGTAGGTTTATCCAAGGAACTTAAGGTAGTAATGATGTTCATAACATCATTCGATTCATACATATAAAGCTATCTTATTCGAAGGTTTAAACTTGTAATCACTAGAACATAGTTTAGTTAATTCTAAACTTGTTCGCAAACAAAAGTTAATCCTTCTAACTTGACTTTTAAAATCAACTAAACACATGTTCTATATCTATATGATATGTTAACTTAATGATTTAAAACCTGGAAACACGAAAAACACCGTAAAACCGGATTTACGCCGTCGTAGTAACACCGCGGGCGGTGTTGTCAAATGACGTGTTGCGTACATAAAGTACCGGTGTTGTCAAATGACGTGTTGCGTACAAACATGGGATCTTATGATTAATCTTCTCGTGTTGTTTACGGGTGATCCTGAACCATATAAAATTGAATTATAAGTACATATATATAAAATATCATGTTATCTTAGAAATATGTGATTTATTTAATTTTTCCCAATTAATCCCGAAGTTAAACAAGTCTAGGATAACCAATTTTGTTTCGGTCATAGTTTCTTCGTTACAAATCCGTTTTCGTTGATTCAACTTGCCATCTCCTTGGATCGAGTCCCTCTTTAAGACTATGAACTGAAAATACCTTGGTTTGTATTCAAAATCACACGGCATAGGTGAAACTTTAGTGAAACTTATGAAGTTAAACATTTTTGTTACAAAAAAAATAACACTTAATGACCATTTTTCTAAAAATACTTATACTTTGAATTAAATCATGAAATTTCTATGTGTTAACATATTTATAGTAAAAATCATTTTTCCAGAACATAAACCTCCAATTCAAAGTTTAAGATAGTTTTTAATTATCCAACCCAAAACAGTCCCCGGTTACACTCCGACGTCGTAAAAACAGTTTTTAAGATATTCTTTGAAAAACCAAGTTATACCTTGTTAAGTTAGCATATATTTAAGTTATATTACAGGTATTGAAGTATTTTAAAAGTTAAGTTAGAAGGATCTATTTAGTTTGCAAACAAGTTTGAAAACTTTCAAACTATGTTCTTGTTGTTAAAATTGTATACCACAAAATATGATAGCTATATATATATGAATCGAATAAGGTTATGAACATAGATACTACCTCAAGTTACTTGGACAAGGTTTCTGTAAAAGATGAGTAAAAAGCTAGAACCAAAAGGGTGATGGAATTGGATGAAAGATTGGAAGTAAGTTTGTGTTCTTGGAAGGATTTCTTGAAGTGTTTTTGTATGGTTTTCTTATGGTGTTTAAGTAAGGTTTTTGAAGCTAAATGATGGGGAAAATGCTTGGAGATGATCAAGTATGAAGTTAAGAGTATTTTGAGAGAGAAATGGAAGTGTAAGTATAAGAAAATGGGGTGAAGAAATGGTGTGCATGCATAAAAACGTTTTTAGGTTATAAAGGAAAAAAAAATACCTAACTTTGTTTTCTTGCTAAATAATTCATGCTACTTGACAAATGGTTGGTTCCACATGTTTCTTAATCATTTAAGGCTGCTAAGGAGCAGATTTTTATTGGTATATACCAATAGTAAATACATCTAGAAGCTGCGTATGATACGGGTACATATACCCTAGGTATACGTATAGAAATCTTTGAGAAAACGGAACGAGGATTCAAATATAGCTATCTTTTGTAAGTATACTTATATTGTTTTATGTATTTAAGTCTTTAAAAGTGATTAAATACATTACTTATACGATATATGTATAAACATTATAGGTCATAAGTATTTAAGTCAAATAACGTTACGTATGGTTATCGTTTTGAAAACTTAAGTTAGTAGTTTCAAAATATACTTATAACTTATTGTTATTAATACAAAATGAGATATTAAAACATTCTTAGATCATGTTAAATATGTATATATACATATATATACACAAACGTATAATTATCATATATTGTATAGTTCGTGATATCATCGGTCAAACTAGACGGTCAAACGTTGTGTAAAACTCTTTTCGAAAACATAAGTCTTAACAATTTGGATTGCTTATCATGTTGGTAAGGTTTAATTTATGTAAATATTAATCTTATAAGTATAGAACGATCGAAAAAGTGCGGGTCAACTTTAGGGTTTTTGCTTATCGTGTCGGAACCATATAGAGATTAGAGTTTAAATTTGGTCAGAAATTTCCGGGTCGTTACAGTACCCACCCGTTAAAGAAATTTCGTCCTCGAAATTTGGTAGAGGTTGTCATAAATAACAATAGGAATGTTTTCATGACGAATATAAGGTAATAATGAAATTTTATCATTATTGAAAGATTTAGATAAAACGATTCGGTTATGTGAGACGCACGAGCGAAGCTATCACAAAAGAGTGAAATGAGTAAATATAGAATTGTTGTAACCGATGACGTGATTATGATCGATTTCCGGGATTTAAGGGTTTTAAAGAAAATCTTATGTAATAAGATTTAGTTTTGCGGCGATCAGGATCTTCTTTGATTTAACGCGGCAATCTGTTTTGATTTCTTTGTCGAATATTTCACTATAAATTTACCTCCTTCCCTTTCTTTCTTCCCACATCTTCTATTCTTTCTCTTTAGTTCCTACTTTAAGACATTCGCTAATATGCTCCATCCCATTCTAATCCTTGTTATATTTCTAACTTTCATATCTTTCATTCTTCTTTTTCATCTATCACCAGAAGAATCTATTCTCTTTTATCCTTTCCTTGGAATTATAATGTTTTTAATTCTCCCGTGCCTTTACGTTGCAATACGTATTGATATGCACGGTTTGTAGTTTCGGGGTTGTTGTTAGGTTTTATACCTTCCCTTATATTTCGATGTTCCTACTCCCGTCCCTTAAAATCATTGTCATCCACAGTTAATGCTCTCTCTTATTTGCTGTGGTTTATGTTCCTATTTCTATTCTGAGGTTTTGTCCCTTCGTTTCTTCTTCCTGTCCTCGAGCCAAGCGAACAATGGTCCGAAATTCGTAGGTAGGAAATTTGGAATGAACCTAGCTATTGGTTTTAGAATGAAATTGTAATGGCACGATCTTGATTCGTTAAATTACTCGAATATTCCGGAAAAATAGAACTATCAAGGTGATACGTTCTAATATGTTTGGAGACTTGATAGAATGTAAGAGCCGTGTAACATGGCACATGATGACGGTACTGTGAATCATCACATTCCATTAGAAACTTAACATGACTTACTGTAATATAATGAAGTTGATCAAGTTTCATTATATTATACTAATTCATGCATCAGTTCCCAACACTACTTCAAATCATTTATATTTTAATCTCGGAGGTTTCAGAATTTAGAAATTAACACAGTTTCTTTTATATTGTAACGCAGATGTTACGGAGAGATAAATGATCGCAGATAGGAATAGTTGTAAAAATATCTCCAGAAATATGAAAAATATGTATAACGAATGATATGAAGATATCTTATAATATCTAAGATAAGATGATGATGAAAAATATCATCCGGGCAAGGTTTTGAATAAAGAGTAGGGTTCTTACTGACGATTTCAGCAGGTACGGAATCGTTTGTATTCTTTGAGAGCAGGTTCAGTCCCTGTGATTTATCCACAGCCTCTTTCATACTTTGCTTCATCCGTTTTCTAGTTCCAAACTTTTTTTTTTTTCAGCTTTACCACCTTACTATTCTTTGTCATCAAACTTTTGACCGTTAAAGTCGTTTACAGTTTTTGCTGCTTCGTTAGCATTTCAAGAACTATTTCATAGTCCCGGGTGTTTTTCAGAAACTTCACGTTCAGATTATGAAATTCTTAGGGATAGACATTATAGATATGATGGAAGAAGTTCCGCGAGATTTTCAAAATACTGATTGTTGATTTCGCCAAAACGATAACGATCTGCTGGTGCACCTGTTGATGTTGTCGAGGGATATAAAAGGTTTTCCGGTAATGACGGTGAAAGGACAAGGTATAAATATCATGATTATAATAGGAATAATCTCACTGAAAAGTCGAAGTGGAGCTGTGACAAAATTAGCTTCTTGAAAAGGAATTGTAGGGTTGTTCTTGCTAATAAATGGCAAAGGATTCAATACGTTATGTGTTAAATTATGAATTTGGGTTCGAGAGTTCTTCAGGTGTATAACTGTATGTATAAATCTTCATTCCGTAGGCAAGGTGCGGCGGGTTCAACTTCTCGGTCGAGGTGTTTTCAGGAATCATGAAAGGATTTGAATGCGAATTGTAATCGTCAAGTTACGAATGAGGTTTAAGATAAAATCAAGTGGCAAGCTTGAAGAATTGTTTAGCTTCATATGTTACAATCAACATTTTAATTCATTTTAATTGTCCAGAGTTAGCCGGAACAGTTAGCGTGGAATCCTTAATAGATTTTTAATTAGTTAAATCGTGTGTTTCTAACAATTTTTTTTTTATTTTGTCCAATGTTTTCTTCTTTATGCCACTTGTTGGATTCTGGTAGGTCAAAATCCGAATATGAAATTTGATTGAAAATGGTTATTCTGGGGTGAGCGGATACGAATATCGGTGGTTGTAAGTAAGATAATAGATAACCGTTGAATCAGATTCAAGAATGTACAATATAACTTATTAATGTGAATTCTAAATATTCCTCGGGTACTACCCACCCGTTAAAATATTTTCATCATTAATAGTTTGTACGAAGGAATTTTTAATTACTATCTTTATGAAAATATACTTGCATATATATTTTCTTCAGAGATAATCATAGATTTAATGAGTCAATAAGATATTAAACTCATTTGATTTATCGTTAATTCTAGGTTACATAATCTCTAAGACTTTAGAAATTACATAATCGTCATACGATACGTAAAGCGAAGATAATCGATGTAGAACGATATATAGAACGAAGATCATACTCGAAGTACAGATATTGAGTCGTGTGATGTTGATATTCGAGATACAGATTGTGATGTTGAGATTTAAGGAGCGGTTGTGATTGGGGTGATAAAGGTACTGTCGGCGTTGACGATGGTAGTACGGATTATGCTGCTGGTGCTGCTGTTGGTGTTTGTAACCTTCGCACCATATTCTCCAAAACCACTACCCGAGCACGGAGTTCGTTGACTTCTTCTATTATACCGGGATGATTGACGGTTGGAACGAGCGAATGAACAAGATTTGAAATATGGGATAGTATGTAATCATGACGAGATACTCTAGAAATGAGCGAGAAAATGGTGTTTCGAATAGGTTCGCCGGTAAGTGCTTCAGGTTCATCGTTAAGAGGACAATTTGGTGGATGGAATGGATCACCTTCTTCTTGCCTCCAGAAATTTAGTATATTACGAACCCATCCCCAATTCATCCAGAATAGATGATGGGAAATTGGTTGATCCATTCCGGTAACGCTGTTCTCGGAGCTCGAATGGAAATCCATATCGGCGAAGCTATCGAAGTCGGAGGAATTTGAGCTGGATGAAGAATCCATCTTGTATGGTCGGAGAAATGAATTTTTGGTTTGGAATAGATTATAGGAGTTGGGTTTGGTACTCTTCAATACATAATTTACATATGTATATATAATATCAAAATCCCATGAATTACGGAGAATCTTTGAAATACGTCAGGCAATGTCTATAGTAATAGATACGCTAGGATATGAATTTTGTCTATACACTATCGATGCACTAAATGCAGTAAGACGTGTCTAGACTTAAGAATGATAAGCAGGCAGTTCCCTAAGAATGATAAGCAGATGATTTCCGACTAGGATTGATAAGCAAAACTTTTGACAGGCAGACACGGTCAAAGTCCAGACTCACTTAATGTATCCTAACAACTACTAGTTATAACATGATTCCTGAAAACACCTCGACCGAGAAGTTGAACCCGCCGCACCTTGCCTACGAAATGAAGATTTATACATACAGTTATACACCTGAAGAACTCTCGAACCCAAATTCATAATTTAACACATAACGTATTGAATCCTTTGCCATTTATTAGCAAGAACAACCCTACAATTCCTTTTCAAGAAGCTAATTTTGTCACAGCTCCACTTCGACTTTTCAGTGAGATTATTTCTATTATAATCATGATATTTATACCTTGTCCTTTCGCCGTCATTACCGGAAAACCTTTTATATCCCTCGACAACATCAACAGGTGCACCAGCAAATCGTTATCCTTTTGGCGAAATCAACAATCAGTATTTTGAAAATCTCGCGGAACTTCTTCCATCATATCTATAATGTCTATCCCTAAGAATTTCATAATCTGAACGTGAAGTTTCTGAAAAACACCCGGGACTATGAAATAGTTCTTGAAATGCTAACGAAGCAGCAAAAACTGTAAACGACTTTAACGGTCAAAAGTTTGATGACAAAGAATAGTAAGGTGGTAAAGCTGAAAAAAAAAAAAGTTTGGAACTAGAAAACGGATGAAGCAAAGTATGAAAGAGGCTGTGGATAAATCACAGGGACTGAACCTGCTCTCAAAGAATACAAACGATTCCGTACCTGCTGAAACCGTCAGTAAGAACCCTACTCTTTATTCAAAACCTTGCCCGGATGATATTTTTCATCATCATCTTATCTTAGATATTATAAGATATCTTCATATCATTCGTTATACATATTTTTCATATTTCTGGAGATATTTTTACAACTATTCCTATCTGCGATCATTTATCTCTCCGTAACATCTGCGTTACAATATAAAAGAAACTGTGTTAATTTCTAAATTCTGAAACCTCCGAGATTAAAATATAAATGATTTGAAGTAGTGTTGGGAACTGATGCATGAATTAGTATAATATAATGAAACTTGATCAACTTCATTATATTACAGTAAGTCATGTTAAGTTTCTAATGGAATGTGATGATTCACAGTACCGTCATCATGTGCCATGTTACACGGCTCTTACATTCTATCAAGTCTCCAAACATATTAGAACGTATCACCTTGATAGTTCTATTTTTCCGGAATATTCGAGTAATTTAACGAATCAAGATCGTGCCATTACAATTTCATTCTAAAACCAATAGCTAGGTTCATTCCAAATTTCCTACCTACGAATTTCGGACCATTGTTCGCTTGGCTCGAGGACAGGAAGAAGAAACGAAGGGACAAAACCTCAGAATAGAAATAGGAACATAAACCACAGCAAATAAGAGAGAGCATTAACTGTGGATGACAATGATTTTAAGGGACGGGAGTAGGAACATCGAAATATAAGGGAAGGTATAAAACCTAACAACAACCCCGAAACTACAAACCGTGCATATCAATACGTATTGCAACGTAAAGGCACGGGAGAATTAAAAACATTATAATTCCAAGGAAAGGATAAAAGAGAATAGATTCTTCTGGTGATAGATGAAAAAGAAGAATGAAAGATATGAAAGTTAGAAATATAACAAGGATTAGAATGGGATGGAGCATATTAGCGAATGTCTTAAAGTAGGAACTAAAGAGAAAGAATAGAAGATGTGGGAAGAAAGAAAGGGAAGGAGGTAAATTTATAGTGAAATATTCGACAAAGAAATCAAAACAGATTGCCGCGTTAAATCAAAGAAGATCCTGATCGCCGCAAAACTAAATCTTATTACATAAGATTTTCTTTAAAACCCTTAAATCCCGGAAATCGATCATAATCACGTCATCGATTACAATAATTCTATATTTACTCATTTCACTCTTTTGTGATATCTTCGCTCGTGCGTCTCACATAACCGAATCGTTTTATCTAAATCTTTCAATAATGATAAAATTTCATTATTACCTCATATTCGTCATGAAAACATTCCTATTGTTATTTATGACAACCTCTACCAAATTTCGAGGACGAAATTTCTTTAACGGGTGGGTACTGTAACGACCCGGAAATTTCCGACCAAATTTAAACTCTAATCTCTATATGGTTCCGACACGATAAGCAAAAACCCTAAAGTTGACCCGCATTTTTTCGATCGTTCTATACTTATAAGATTAATATTTACATAAATTAAACCTTACCAACATGATAAGCAATCCAAATTGTTGAGACTTATGTTTTCGAAAAGAGTTTTACACAACGTTTGACCGTCTAGTTTGACCGATGATATCACGAACTATACAATATATGATAATTATACGTTTGTGTATATATATGTATATATACATATTTAACATGATCTAAGAATGTTTTAATATCTCATTTTGTATTAATAACAATAAGTTATAAGTATATTTTGAAACTACTAACTTAAGTTTTCAAAACGATAACCATACGTAACGTTATTTGACTTAAATACTTATGACCTATAATGTTTATACATATATCGTATAAGTAATGTATTTAATCACTTTTAAAGACTTAAATACATAAAACAATATAAGTATATTTACAAAAGATAGCTATATTTGAATCCTCGTTCCGTTTTCTCAAAGATTTCTATACGTATACCTAGGGTATATGTACCCGTATCATACGCAGCTTCTAGATGTATTTACTATTGGTATATACCAATAAAAATCTGCTCCTTAGCAGCCTTAAATGATTAAGAAACATGTGGAACCAACCATTTGTCAAGTAGCATGAATTATTTAGCAAGAAAACAAAGTTAGGTATTTTTTTTTTCCCTTATAACCTAAAAACGTTTTTATGCATGCACATCATTTCTTCACCCCATTTTCTTATACTTACACTTCCATTTCTCTCTCAAAATACTCTTAACTTCATACTTGATCATCTCCAAGCATTTTCCCCATCATTTAGCTTCAAAAACCTTACTTAAACACCATAAGAAAACCATACAAAAACACTTCAAGAAATCCTTCCAAGAACACAAACTTACTTCCAATCTTTCATACAATTCCATCACCCTTTTGGTTCTAGCTTTTTACTCCTCTTTTACAGAAACCTTGTCCAAGGAACTTGAGGTAGTATCTATGTTCATAACCTTATTCGATTCATATATATATAGCTATCATATTTTGTGGTATACAATTTTAACAACAAGAACATAGTTTGAAAGTTTTCAAACTTGTTTGCAAACTAAATAGATCCTTCTAACTTAACTTTTAAAATACTTCAAGACCTGTAATATAACTTAAATATATGCTAACTTAACAAGGTATAACTTGGTTTTTCAAAGAATATCTTAAAAACTGTTTTTACGACGTCGGAGTGTAACCGGGGACTGTTTTGGGTTGGATAATTAAAAACTATCTTAAACTTTGAATTGGAGGTTTATGTTCTGGAAAAATGATTTTTACTATAAATATGTTAACACATAGAAATTTCATGATTTAATTCAAAGTATAAGTATTTTTAGAAAAATGGTCATTAAGTGTTATTTTTTTTGTAACAAAAATGTTTAACTTCATAAGTTTCACTAAAGTTTCACCTATGCCGTGTGATTTTGAATACAAACCAAGGTATTTTCAGTTCATAGTCTTAAAGAGGGACTCGATCCAAGGAGATGGCAAGTTGAATCAACGAAAACGGATTTGTAACGAAGAAACTATGACCGAAACAAAATTGGTTATCCTAGACTTGTTTAACTTCGGGATTAATTGGGAAAAATTAAATAAATCACATATTTCTAAGATAACATGATATTTTATATATATGTACTTATAATTCAATTTTATATGGTTCAGGATCACCCGTAAACAACACGAGAAGATTAATCATAAGATCCCATGTTTGTACGCAACACGTCATTTGACAACACCGGTACTTTATGTACGCAACACGTCATTTGACAACACCGGTACCATGGGTCAAGATTAATCTCGACCAATACATATACGATGGGGTTTTATTTATTTCGTTGGGGGTTTTATTTATTTCATTGCGGGTATATTAAACATCTAAAAATGAACCATTAAAATTGAATTACTAACAACGAGCTGCTAACTACGGACTAAGGAATTATTCAAAGTATTAAAAGTATAACAAGTATATATATGTGACGTTTGTTTAAAAAGAAAAGGTATTGATATATTATATATGGATAGGTTCGTGATATCAACCGGAGACCAAGTCAAATTATATATATCTTCAAGACGAAAGTGAGTATATAGTCCCACTTTTAAACTCTAAATATTTCGGGATGAGAATACATGTATTTTATGTTTTACGTTATGGACACAAGTAACTGAAAAATATATTCTACGTTGAGTTGTACCACTGGCATACTTCCCTGTAGCTTGGTAACTAATATTTACAGCGGTATTGTAAACGCGAATCCTGTTGATAGATCTATCGGGCCTGACAACCCCAACCGGACTGGACGACCAGTATTCAACGGTTGCACAGTACTTCGTTTCGTGACTACACTTGGTACAGTGTAGTAAGATTTCATATTAAAGGGAATATGCGACGTGATTAATTGTTAAGTATGGTTACCAAGTGCTCAACCACTTAGAATATTTTTATTAAAATGTTTATATATGAAATCTTGTGGTCTATATTTATATCGCTGTCGACATTAAACCTATATCTCACCAACTTTATGTTGACATTTTAAAGCATGTTATTCTCAGGTATGAATTAAGTCTTCCGCTGTGCATTATCTCGTACTAAGGATACTACTTGAGGCCATTAAGGACTTATATCATAAGGCGTTGCATTCGAGTCATTGAAGTTCATAGAGACTATTATTAAGTAAATGGCGGTTTAGGTCATTTGAATATTATGAAATGTCAGGCGAATATGTCAATTATGGATGTAACTATAGATTGTCTTTTAAGAATAAATGCAACGTTTGTAAGATGTATCATATAGAGGGCAAGTACCTCGCAATGTTATCAACTATTGTAATTCGTTTGTAATCAATATGGACAACGTCCGGATGATTAGTTTCGGATCCTTTCAGTTACATGCTTTAAAATGTCAACATAAAGTTGGTGAGATATAGGTTTAATGTCGACAGCGATATAAATATAGACCACAAGATTTCATATATAAACATTTTAATAAAAATATTCTAAGTGGTTGAGCACTTGGTAACCATACTTAACAATTAATCACGTCGCATATTCCCTTTAATATGAAATCTTACTACACTGTACCAAGTGTAGTCACGAAACGAAGTACTGTGCAACCGTTGAATACTGGTCGTCCAGTCCGGTTGGGGTTGTAAGGCCCGATAGATCTATCAACAGGATTCGCGTTTACAATACCGCTGTAAATATTAGTTACCAAGCTACAGGGAAGTATGCCAGTGGTACAACTCAACGTAGAATATATTTTTCAGTTACTTGTGTCCATAACGTAAAACATAAAATACATGTATTCTCATCCCGAAATATTTAGAGTTTAAAAGTGGGACTATATACTCACTTTTATTCGTTAACACAATTTGTTGTACATTCTTGAATCTGATTCAACGGTTATCTATTATCTTACTTACAACCACCGATATTCGTATCCGCTCACCCCAGAATAACCATTTTCAATCAAATTTCATATTCGGATTTTGACCTACCAGAATCCAACAAGTGGCATAAAGAAGAAAACATTGGACAAAATAAAAAAAAAATTGTTAGAAACACACGATTTAACTAATTAAAAATCTATTAAGGATTCCACGCTAACTGTTCCGGCTAACTCTGGACAATTAAAATGAATTAAAATGTTGATTGTAACATATGAAGCTAAACAATTCTTCAAGCTTGCCACTTGATTTTATCTTAAACCTCATTCGTAACTTGACGATTACAATTCGCATTCAAATCCTTTCATGATTCCTGAAAACACCTCGACCGAGAAGTTGAACCCGCCGCACCTTGCCTACGGAATGAAGATTTATACATACAGTTATACACCTGAAGAACTCTCGAACCCAAATTCATAATTTAACACATAACGTATTGAATCCTTTGCCATTTATTAGCAAGAACAACCCTACAATTCCTTTTCAAGAAGCTAATTTTGTCACAGCTCCACTTCGACTTTTCAGTGAGATTATTTCTATTATAATCATGATATTTATACCTTGTCCTTTCGCCGTCATTACCGGAAAACCTTTTATATCCCTCGACAACATCAACAGGTGCACCAGCAGATCGTTATCCTTTTGGCGAAATCAACAATCAGTATTTTGAAAATCTCGCGGAACTTCTTCCATCATATCTATAATGTCTATCCCTAAGAATTTCATAATCTGAACGTGAAGTTTCTGAAAAACACCCGGGACTATGAAATAGTTCTTGAAATGCTAACGAAGCAGCAAAAACTGTAAACGACTTTAACGGTCAAAAGTTTGATGACAAAGAATAGTAAGGTGGTAAAGCAAATTCTCTTTTATCCTTTCCTTGGAATTATAATGTTTTTAATTCTCCCGTGCCTTTACATTGCAATACGTATTGATATGCACGGTTTGTAGTTTCGGGGTTGTTGTTAGGTTTTATACCTTCCCTTATATTTCGATGTTCCTACTCCCGTCCCTTAAAATCATTGTCATCCACAGTTAATGCTCTCTCTTATTTGCTGTGGTTTATGTTCCTATTTCTATTCTGAGGTTTTGTCCCTTCGTTTCTTCTTCCTGTCCTCGAGCCAAGCGAACAATGGTCCGAAATTCGTAGGTAGGAAATTTGGAATGAACCTAGCTATTGGTTTTAGAATGAAATTGTAATGGCACGATCTTGATTCGTTAAATTACTCGAATATTCCGGAAAAATAGAACTATCAAGGTGATACGTTCTAATATGTTTGGAGACTTGATAGAATGTAAGAGCCGTGTAACATGGCACATGATGACGGTACTGTGAATCATCACATTCCATTAGAAACTTAACATGACTTACTGTAATATAATGAAGTTGATCAAGTTTCATTATATTATACTAATTCATGCATCAGTTCCCAACACTACTTCAAATCATTTATATTTTAATCTCGGAGGTTTCAGAATTTAGAAATTAACACAGTTTCTTTTATATTGTAACGCAGATGTTACGGAGAGATAAATGATCGCAGATAGGAATAGTTGTAAAAATATCTCCAGAAATATGAAAAATATGTATAACGAATGATATGAAGATATCTTATAATATCTAAGATAAGATGATGATGAAAAATATCATCCGGGCAAGGTTTTGAATAAAGAGTAGGGTTCTTACTGACGGTTTCAGCAGGTACGGAATCGTTTGTATTCTTTGAGAGCAGGTTCAGTCCCTGTGATTTATCCACAGCCTCTTTCATACTTTGCTTCATCCGTTTTCTAGTTCCAAACTTTTTTTTTTCCAGCTTTACCACCTTACTATTCTTTGTCATCAAACTTTTGACCGTTAAAGTCGTTTACAGTTTTTGCTGCTTCGTTAGCATTTCAAGAACTATTTCATAGTCCCGGGTGTTTTTCAGAAACTTCACGTTCAGATTACGAAATTCTTAGGGATAGACATTATAGATATGATGGAAGAAGTTCCGCGAGATTTTCAAAATACTGATTGTTGATTTCGCCAAAAGAATAACGATCTGCTGGTGCACCTGTTGATGTTGTCGAGGGATATAAAAGGTTTTTCGGTAATGACGGCGAAAGGACAAGGTATAAATATCATGATTATAATAGAAATAATCTCACTGAAAAGTCGAAGTGGAGCTGTGACAAAATTAGCTTCTTGAAAAGGAATTGTAGGGTTGTTCTTGCTAATAAATGGCAAAGGATTCAATACGTTATGTGTTAAATTATGAATTTGGGTTCGAGAGTTCTTCAGGTGTATAACTGTATGTATAAATCTTCATTCCGTAGGCAAGGTGCGGCGGGTTCAACTTCTCGGTCGAGGTGTTTTCAGGAATCATGAAAGGATTTGAATGCGAATTGTAATCGTCAAGTTACGAATGAGGTTTAAGATAAAATCAAGTGGCAAGCTTGAAGAATTGTTTAGCTTCATATGTTACAATCAACATTTTAATTCATTTTAATTGTCCAGAGTTAGCCGGAACAGTTAGCGTGGAATCCTTAATAGATTTTTAATTAGTTAAATCGTGTGTTTCTAACAATTTTTTTTTTATTTTGTCCAATGTTTTCTTCTTTATGCCACTTGTTGGATTCTGGTAGGTCAAAATCCGAATATGAAATTTGATTGAAAATGGTTATTCTGGGGTGAGCGGATACGAATATCGGTGGTTGTAAGTAAGATAATAGATAACCGTTGAATCAGATTCAAGAATGTACAATATAACTTATTAATGTGAATTCTAAATATTCCTCGGGTACTACCCACCCGTTAAAATATTTTCATCATTAATAGTTTGTACGAAGGAATTTTTAATTACTATCTTTATGAAAATATACTTGCATATATATTTTCTTCAGAGATAATCATAGATTTAATGAGTCAATAAGATATTAAACTCATTTGATTTATCGTTAATTCTAGGTTACATAATCTCTAAGACTTTAGAAATTACATAATCGTCATACGATACGTAAAGCGAAGATAATCGATGTAGAACGATATATAGAACGAAGATCATACTCGAAGTACAGATATTGAGTCGTGTGATGTTGATATTCGAGATACAGATTGTGATGTTGAGATTTAAGGCGCGGTTGTGATTGGGGTGATAAAGGTACTGTCGGCGTTGACGATGGTAGTACGGATTATGCTGCTGGTGCTGCTGTTGGTGTTTGTAACCTTCGCACCATATTCTCCAAAACCACTACCCGAGCACGGAGTTCGTTGACTTCTTCTATTATACCGGGATGATTGACGGTTGGAACGAGCGAATGAACAAGATTTGAAATATGGGATAGTATGTAATCATGACGAGATACTCTAGAAATGAGCGAGAAAATGGTGTTTCGAATAGGTTCGCCGGTAAGTGCTTCAGGTTCATCGTTAAGAGGACAATTTGGTGGATGGAATGGATCACCTTCTTCTTGCCTCCAGAAATTTAGTATATTACGAACCCATCCCCAATTCATCCAGAATAGATGATGGGAAATTGGTTGATCCATTCCGGTAACGCTGTTCTCGGAGCTCGAATGGAAATCCATATCGGCGAAGCTATCGAAGTCGGAGGAATTTGAGCTGGATGAAGAATCCATCTTGTATGGTCGGAGAAATGAATTTTTGGTTTGGAATAGATTATAGGAGTTGGGTTTGGTACTCTTCAATACATAATTTACATATGTATATATAATATCAAAATCCCATGAATTACGGAGAATCTTTGAAATACGTCAGGCAATGTCTATAGTAACAGATACGCTAGGATATGAATTTTGTCTATACACTATCGATGCACTAAATGCAGTAAGACATGTCTAGACTTAAGAATGATAAGCAGGCAGTTCCCTAAGAATGATAAGCAGATGATTTCCGACTAGGATTGATAAGCAAAACTTTTGACAGGCAGACACGGTCAAAGTCCAGACTCACTTAATGTATCCTAACAACTACTAGTTAGACACACTAATGCAAGGCCTGGTTCGCTAAGACCAACGCTCTGATACCAACAATCCTTAATTATAACACGTATAATTATCATATATTATCATATATTATCATATATTGTATAGTTATAAGACCAACGCTCTATGAACTTGACCAACTAGAGGGGAGCCATTATGGCTCGTCGCTAGGGGGGTTCCTCGTAAAAAAAAAAAAAAAATATTATCTTGAATGTTATTTTTGTCGATCGTTTTCCCGCCTAAATAATAACATTCATCACGAAGTGTCTCTTCTAAATGTTCATATTTTCGTGTGATCTTGATGCCGGAAAAAAAAAATTCAAAAAAACGAAATTTTTTTTTTTTGCTTCCCCCGCTTCCCCCCGATTGGTTACTTCTCCATTGATCCTGCCCCTATATATATATATATATATATATATATATATATATATATATATATATATATATATATATTGAATATTGAATATATACTTAATAAAAAAATAATGGAATTTACCTTAGTATAATAAATTGATTAGGAATGAAATGTAATTTATTGCTGTTGAAGTTATAAATTTGAATGAAGTAAATATATGTGTAAGTTGTTTAGGAATGAAGTAAATATGTGGATAAATTGATTGGGAAGTTTGAAATATATTGAAGATGTTGTTTAGACAAAGAAGAAGCATTAAAAGGTATTAAAGGTAGTAGAGATCCATATACGAAATATAACCGTTAATGTATCGAGACCTGTTAAAAAAACAAGTTTTTAAAGCTGGAACAAGTTTTTAAAACAAATCCGGTTTCTAAAATACACTTTAGAAACCGATTTTTTTAAAAACCGGTCTCCCTTTTTCGTGTTACAAAAACCCGGTTCCTTTACTCTTTACGAACTGGTTTTTACCTCATAACCTCAAAATCGGTCTCTATACGGGGTTTCTATAATCTTTTGTGTAGTAGTGTGTGTCTTTGAATATTATATGTGTAAAATTATTGTTTGAATAAAATACTAGTTGGAAATCTAATATGGAAGTTGATCCTTACACACAACTTTTTAATTCAATTTATACTTAATTTACTATTATACCCTTAATTATACTTAGAATAATGTTCAACTTCCTAGATTAATTTAGAGGTATAATTGTAAATTTATAAGACAAAGGTTTAGATGGATTAAAAAATAGTGTGTGAGAATTAGCTCTGAGATATATACGGAGTATTAGTTAGTTTACTATTTTAGCTTAGGTGGCATTTTATATAATATAGAGTACATAGTTTTAAAGGGCTTGATAAGCATGTAATTCGTACATCTCGTGGAGTAAACATTGATTTGAAAGTTGTGAATGATTAGTATATTTCATCGCGATTTTTGAAATATTAAAATACACGCCGTATGTTTTATTCATTACTTTAGTTTTGAAAGGCGTTTCAGTCAAGATCGGGTATAAATTTAATTGGTGTGTTTGTCACACAAGTTTATTGGAGCTTATGAAAGTTTATAGGAGCTTGAGTTTATAATTTTAATAAGCTTCAAGTCATAAGTTTTGTTTGGTAGACATAAAGAGTAAAACTTATGAAAATCATAAGCTCTTAAAAAATAAGCTACTTATAGTAGCTTATGGAAAAAGTAGAGCTTATGAATTGAAAAATAAGCTCCAGCTAGTCTACCAAACATTTATAAAAAATAATAAACTCCAGCTACCAGCTTAAAAAATAAACTTCAGCTCAAGCTTTAGCTCATAAACTCCAGCTAGTTTCATTCAAACACAGATTATAGCTTGTGCATTGTAATCCCATTTTATACTTGTAAACCAATTAATAGAAATTCACATAAACACCATCTAAAAATAAGAGAGAAAAAAACTCATGACAAAAGAAATGATAACTTTTGACATGTACAATATAATTAACCCGATTATATTCACATTAAAACGTATTATAGATGAATATAGAACCACTCCAATTATTCTAATAATATATAAATATAATATAATAATATATACAGTAATACAAGTGACTAAAATAAACTATGAGATAACTGATTAATCAAAGATTAATTTTGTAATTGAATGTTCAATCTATGATGATGTGTGAACACGTTATGCATGTCAAATAACTGGGCCCGCTGCTCATATCCGGCCAGTCCATATATTTTGAACCAACCTCTGTTCTTAGGTCCAAAAGAAGATTGGGTTCCAGACTTCTAGTTTGAAAGGCCCAACTGTCCTACCACATACTATTTGAACCCGTATATACATGCGTGAAAATCATCTTTGTATTGGGTCGTCGTTTGGTTAGTTGGATGGTTGGCCAGTTTTATCAGCTCTTTGTTTTTCTATTTTCTTTAAATGGCGAGTACTCACGGGGATCCAACACGATGTCGACACTCACCTACCCGATCATTTTCTTGGTAAATCATTATAACCATATATAAAGTCACCAGCTAGCTAGTACGCCAATTTGTGATGGTTAGTTTCTAATATTCTAGTTAGTGTCATATTATCCTCTTAATGCCTTAAAGGCGTGTTTCTCTTAATATATTTGAAGGAATTAAAGTCCATATGAGAAATTAGAATTTCAACGAATTTAAATTTATTCCGAATGATGATGTTTGTTAATTTTCAACTAAATCTATTTATCTAACCAAGCCTTGAATTAATACTTCGATTTCATCGATTTTATTAAGTATGTGAACCAAACGTAATATAATTAAATCTACTTAAATTGGACTATTGGAGTGCTAATTTTGATAAGGAGAAATAATGAGAAATAGTTTAAAACCAAAGTAATACAGAAAAGAAATACAAAAATCTCAAGCTCATAAAGTCATAATGTATAATATGATATGATGTTTTCTATATTTTGAATTGAACAATACTTTTCTCCAATTTTAAATTATAATGCAATAATTGAAACCTAAATTGAATTGAATTTACATAGAATTTACATATACTAATTGTTGTGGGGTTTGTGGTTGTTTTGGCCACCCCACCAAATGAAACGACAAACAACAAAACTCAAACCCCAAAAAAGGCAACCCCCCCTCCACAATAATCAACTTACAAAAATCACCCTGTACTCCGGGGGGTAAAATGTAAATTCCCTAACTTAAAATAAAAACTTCCCCCAAACTCTTCGACAACCCGTATCTTCCTCCTCGCTCCTAGTTAAATTTCACCAAACACTCCGTTAAACTCGAAATATTTTTACGAACAAAACGAAACTAACTACGTTCGAAACGAACACTTTTTAAAAAACGCTAAACACAACGACAACCCGTATCTTTCCGCTCGCCGCGAGTTAAATTTTTCCGACATCACCGTCAGACTCGAAAGAATTTTATGAACAAAACGATACTATCTACGTTCGAAACGGACACTTTTTAAAAAACGCTAAACACAACGACAACCCGTATCTTCCTGCTCGCCGCGAGTTAATGTCACGACCCTACTTTTTCCGTTATCTCTTACCGTTTATTATTAAACGTCCGTTAATTGCTTTTTGTGTCACGTCATTTCTATGACCTATATTATTATTTTTGTAATAATATATTATTTATTATGTGTTATGTGAATATTTGTACTCATATTTTAAACTGTACGTTTTTACGTGTCGTGGATTTCTATCCGGCGAATCTTTTCGGTTTTCAAACCAACGGTCAAACTTTTGGGATTTTTAAATCCAAATTATTTTAAATATGATACTTTGATGTCATATGATTATATATAGTGTTTATATATTTTATTCGTCGCGTATTCGTTATCTCTCCGAAAAATCAATCACGTAGTAGCGTTTTCGCGTTTCGGGCTTCGATCGGACTTTCGGGCCAAACCAAATTATCAATATAATATTTTGGGCTAGTAGGGCCTACCCCATGACCCTATCTTGGCCGAAATCCCCACACCTTACCCATATTTTTCTTATTTTGCATTTTATTCCATTTTACATTCATTTTCCTAATAACCCTAACACACATTCTCTCATCTGTTTCAATTCTCTCTTAGCTGAAACCCTAGTCTCCCTACTCATAAAAATCAGCCACCTCTTGATCATATACTATTCTTCATCATTTTGCAAGATTAGTGACACAATCGGATTCTCCATTTCGCGATCGATAAGCTTCTTCTTCTTGATTTCTCGATTAGGGTATAAACTGATGTGGTACCAAAATACAATATAGAACCGGGTTAAGTAACTCGTAAATTGTATTGTGCTGAGATCGACAATTGCTTGGAGGCAAAGAAAAGGTAACTAGTTTCTTTATTAAGTTTATTTATAAGTTTAAATTATTTTGTTAATTATTAACTTACCTTGTTTCCATATTAAAAGAGTCAGTCATAAGCCAATTAGGTAATCTTAGACGGTTACGTAATGCATCTATATATAGTCCTTGTACGTGTCTAGTTAGCGATCTATCTATTTTTGCATCTTGAATAAAATTGAGTTTTATACTCCTTATTATATTTATGTAAGAGCTTATTTACTTATTTTCGTATTACTAACACGTTGGTGTTTTTAATCGTTGTTGTGAAGAGGGTTTGTCTTCCAACGGATCCTTGATCTCATCAATTGGTATTCAGAGAAATCGATCCACCCTATCATCATTCCGATTAGTTGGGTCTCTCCCACGTTTGAATTTTGATAGCTTATCCCACATATCTTAATTCGGTTACTTGGGTCTCTCCCACGTTTGAGTTTTGATATCCTATCTTAAAAAAAAAAAAAAAAAAAAAAAATCCGAAATCACCGTTCACGGGTACTGTTCGGCGTACTGTTCATCCGTCAGAAAGTACTGTTCACGCGTCAAAATTTTAATATTTGGTACTGTTCATAAAAAAAGATTTTTTTTTTCTTGTTCAATGGCCGATAAGGGTAATAAAAGTCGCGATCTCGCTACCGCCCTCAAAAGACTTAAGAACACGCTAGATATAGTTAACAAATCCAACGAGCGTGCAAAACAACGATGGATTGAGAAAGAAAACCGAAGAGCTACTTATGAGGTACAACATTGGGTCGAATCACAAACCTACCATCAACCCTACTATCAACCACAACCCTACCATCAACCACAACTCTACCATGAGAGTCAACCTGTTAATGAGACTTTTAATACGGAAGAGTTTTTTGATTCGATGAAAAGTTTAATAGAGAGGTTGAAGAAATCAGAATCAGATCGCATGGAGAGTCGTGATAAAATAGTTGATGAGAGTCGGGTTGAAACAGAAAGTATGTCCTCGAATCCAAAAAAGAAATTATTTTAGAGGAGATGGAGAATGATACACTTGTTGTTAGTGTTGAAGAAGATTCAAACTCGTTAGGCTCTAATTTAAAAGAAGACAATTTATCAACATATAAGTTAGCTGCGAATTCTGAAGGTATCTTTGATAAATGTGAGGTTGTAGCGGTTCCAAAAGATCATGAAGACAAGAAAGTAACTCATGTTTATTTGAATAACTCCATAGATGCAAGCAAGATGATTAATAAAGGAGATCTGTTCGTGTTTAAACCAAGCATTGAGAACTCGAGGTCGAGTTCTTTTCAAGAAGAGGAGAATGGTCAAAGGGTTTTAGAGTATAATACTTTTACAAGAGATCGTCGCAAACTTATTTGGAATGGCTATGCTGAATTTGTACTTGGTGTGTTTGTATTTGACCCGGGCATATCATTTTATTTGAGTTGCACTGTTCACCGAGTTGTCATTGATTGGTTTATCTTTGATCCGGGTATATCGCCTTATTTGAGTTGGAACTCGAGGGCGAGTTCTTTTCAGGTGGGGAAGACTGATGTGGTACCAAAATACAATATGAAACCGTGCTGAGTAACTCGTAAATTGTATTGTGCTGAGATCGACAATTGCTTGGAGGCAAAGAAAAGATAACTAGTTTCTTTATTAAGTTTATTTATAAGTTTAAATTATTTTGTTATTTATTAACTTATCTTGTTTCCATATTAAAAGAGTCAGTCATAAGCCAATTAGGTAATCTTAGATGGTTACGTAATGCATCTATATATAGTCCTTGTACGTGTCTAGTTAGCGATCTATCTATTTTTACATCTTGAATAAAATTGAGTTTTATACTCCTTATTATATTTACGTAAGAGCTTATTTACGTATTTTCGTATTACTAACACGTTGGTGTTTTTAATCGTTGTTGTGAAGAGCGTTTGTCTTCCAACGGATCCTTGATCTCATCATAAACTCTAACCCTAGCTTTTTGATTTTTATTTAATTTTACTGATTTTGATGTTATTATGATAGTATAGTGCTTGTGTGTTGTTGGATTAATGATTGTATGCATAGAATCACCCGTTATTACATGTTTTCGGTTTGATTGATTTTGGACAGCAGACTAATAGACCATTTTAGTACACTTAACTGATGTTTTTGTTAAATTAAAGTGTCTATATGTGTTCCTCTCATCAAGACATTGATTTTAGACTCCGAATTCATGTTATTTCGATTCCCGGAACTTAAGTTATGATTAAAATGGTGTTTTCATGAAATTAAAATATAGAATGTGTTCAGTTTTGGTCCGACTTTGTGACCATTTTAGGAGTCTCTAGAGTGTACTAGTGTGTTAGGATTGATGATTAGATGAACTTTCATGTTCGGATCATCGAAATCCGAGCCACGGATCACCCGGTATGACTAAAACTTGTTTTTGAACGGATTAAAGCTTCAAGTTGATTCATGGCTGTAGGTCATGACTGGGGACTGTTTTTAGGGTGTTCTTGAGTTCACTAATGTTTCGGGTGATTTGGTTAGACGAGGATATATTTAAGACTCGTCGAAAACCGACACCCGAGGCTCAAGTTACGACCCGGCGAACGTTTTAATTAAAACTTATGATTATAACATTTAACTTATGATATAAATAATGATTTTCATTATTATAAAATTACTTATGATATAAAAGTAATTAATTTAATTTGAGACTTATGATATATATTTATTATATCATTTATTAATTACTTTATGATTTAATTAAACTTTTAATTAAACTTATGATTAATAGTACTTTTATTATTAATGAAAAATACTTATGATAAGTATTTAACTTATGTTATGAGATTATTATTATTATAAGACTTCTAATAAAGATTAAATAATTATTTAATTATTATAAGGCTTAGTTGTTATTTAATTATAATTTAATTATTAAATACTTATGGTTTGATAAATTATAATTAAATACATATGATATGATTAATAATTCATTATTAATTAATAATACTTATGATATGATTAAAAATTTATTATTAATTAATAATACTTATGTTATGACTAATATTTAATTAATTAATTAAATACTTATGTTATATTAATTATATCATTTAAACTTATGTTAACTTTAATAATTCAATTTAATTTAATTAAACTTATGTTATGGCATAATTATACATATATGACTTTAAATACATTATAACTTATATTAATATTATAACTTATAATTTAAAAATTAATGTTGACTATGTTTGACCAAGGTTGACTTTTGAGTTGACTTTCGGTTGACTTTAACTTTCAGTTGACTTTCTAATTAAGGAAACTTTCCTAACTTAAAAACTTTCTACAAATTGAAACTTTATAAATATGGAAACTTTCTAAATATAGAAACTTTCTTAAAATAGAAACTTTCCTAAAATAGAAACTTTCCTAAAATAGAAACTTTTCAAGAATAGAAAATTTTCCAGAAATGGAAACCTGCCAAAAATAGAAACTTTCTAAAAATAGAAAGTACATGTTTTTACGCTGTCCTGATCAAACCGAAGCATACTGAGTGTTGTTCTATGTTTATTTGCAACAAGTACTATAGCTATCATACTAAGACTTGACCTAAGTTAGTTATTTATATCGACCTGCTTTATTTATAGGTTGGCGTTGTGATCATTCTTGATCACTTTACTTCGTGCAGTTCACTTTTCTGTGTTACTACTTCGTTTACGTTAAGGTGAGTTATAGTCCCGTTTTTCATACTTTTAAAGTATTTTTGGGATGTGATTACATGCATTTTATTTACGTTTAGACACAAGTGGCAATTAAATTTAAATTATTCATTATGAGTTGAACGAAAATATTCCCCAGTCTGGTAACTATAATCACTGGTTTATACTGGTAAACGCGAATCCTATGGATAGATCTAACGGGCTTGACAACCCTATTTTGAGTTAGTCGCGCTAGCAATTTCTAATCGAAATGTATTAGTACTTCGTATTTATTTGAAGATACACCTGTTCAGTGTATATATTGTGTTTGGTAAGGGTATTGAAATGGTTAAGTGGTTACCAGGTGACTCATAGATAATGGAATAATATTTTAATATTTTCTAACATTTTTAAATCTTGTGGTCTAAAGTTTATTCGTTTATTTAACCCTATAATTCTGTGATGACCCGAAAATTTCTGACCAAATTTAAACTTTATCTTTAAATGATTTAATATTTTCGACACGATAAGCAAAGTCTGTAATGTTGAGTCTCAAAGTTTTGGAACTATATTCATGTAATCAATTATTCTTTGACTGTTCTCGAAGATTCTCGAACAATATATATATAACTTAATTTGCATATATATATATATATATATATATATATATATATATATATATATATATATATATATATATATATATATATATATATATATATATATATATATATATATATATATATATATGATTTCAAGTTATTTAGTAAATGATATTAACATTCGATTATTGATTCGATTAATATTTAGATAAGTTAACTAAAACGTTTAAGATGAACCAGTAAAACACTAATTTGCTACAGTATTTTCGAATTGCTACAGTACCCGAAAAGCTACAGTGTTTTCGAAAATCACTATTTGCTACAGTAAAAACTTTACTACAGTAACTTTGCTACAGTACCTTTGCTACAGTAAAACGCTATTTCAAAATGAAAATGTATATATTATATATATATTAACAAATAGCGAGGCGATGATTTATAGAAGTAAATGACCAAAACACTCGAAAGTTTAAGATATACTTTGAGTGGTATAGTTTATGGATAACTTAAGGCTATATTTTGACAAAGGTACGTGACACGAAACGTAAAATGCAAGTTTTCTCAGCGTACGAAGGGACGTTCGAAAAATCGGAACCGGGACATATGTCGAGTGACGACGTACGACTTATCGGAGCAAAAGTTACAAGTCAACTATGCACATAAATTTAATATAATATATAATTAATTATATAAATTAAATATATATTATATATATATATATATATTAATATTTAATTACGTCGACAAACTAAATTACAAAATCATATGTGAGCTGGAAAAGGGATCCATGCGATCGCATGGAGTCCCCTCACAACAGCCATGCGATAGTATGGCAGGGAAATTTAGGCCACCTATAAAAGCTCGTACGATCTGGTCCAGTTTCATCAATCTATATCTCTCGATATCTTTCTCTATATACATATTTATATATTATTATTATTATTATTATTAAAATTAATATTATTATTAATCTTATTATTATTAGTATTATTAATTAGTATTATACATAAACTACTACGACGAGGTTATGAGCGTGTCACTTTTAAAATGGATTTTCAAATGGGTTAAAGCTAAGGAAATTATGGGTTATTGCCAAGGAGATTATGGGTAATGTTCGAGGGTATATTTGTGAATCAAATCTAGTGTTTATCATCTCCGTTACGTCTACGTACTTTCCTACAAAATTGAATCTCAATATTGATACGTAAGCACTCATATTTTATCTTTTATATATTAATTGTGTATCCATGTCTAGTGCTCAAGTATATATATTTATACATGCTTGTATGCTAAATTTCATCGTTAAACAGTTTATGATGAATCACGAATTAAATACATATGTTACTGGTAAAAGGTATATGATATGCATATTTTTGGAAAGCTGGCGAAAAATCAATGACTTTTCATTTAGATATCGAATAGTTTCGATGAACGGATTAAGAGATATGATCAACTGAATTATGATTGACGTTAATTAAAATTGCTTTTGAATCTGCAATTAAGATTTAAAAAACTTGTTTACGAGATTGATAAAATGAATTTTTTGAATATTACCAACCGAGTAAATGACTCCTGATATAAGGTATGTCTCGTTTTATTGAACTAATGTCAAAATTGACTTTTTGAAACGACTTTGGATAACTTTTGTATGTCGATCTCGAGCATTAGGATTGTGATACACTATGACCTGACCTAGTTTGATAGACATTTATTGACCAACATATGTTCTCTAGGTTGAGATCTACGATTATTTGGCAATCCGAGTTTCGATCACATTTTGGTGAACGACTTTATATGCTGCTAAGGTGAGTTTCATTTGCTTCCTTTTTAATTGCTTTTGCAATCTATATTTTTGGGCTGCGAATACATGCACTTTATTTTAAACGCAATGGATGCAAGTACATACTAAATTCTACACTGAGTTTGTACCGAAAATCCCTTAGCTTTGGTAACTAGTAACTGCCAGTTATAAGAACTAGTGGGCGCGAGTAGTAGTATATGGATCCATAGGGCTTGATATCCCCATCCGAGCTAGAGCGCTAGCCTTTTAACGGACATATGCTATTTGAGAAGCGTACACATTGGTTTGCGTGTATTATTAAGATGATTATACAAAGGGTATAAATTATATATACGTTAAGTTTAGTTACCAGGGTGCTCAATTTCGTAGAATATTTTGATAAACGTTTCTGGATGAAACAACTGAAAACTTGTGATTCACCTTTATATACAGATTATGCGAAACACTAAAACTATGAACTCACCAACCTTTGTGTTGACACTTGTTAGCATGTTTATTCTCAGGTTCCTAGAAGTCTTCCGCTGTTTGCTTATATGTTAGACAAGCTATGTGCATGGAGTCTTACATGGCATATTTATCAAGGAAACGTTGCATTCACCAAATCATCACCATGTATCTTATTTTGACTGCATTGTCAATAGAAGTACTATTGTAAACTATTATTTACGGTGATTGTCTATATGTAGAAATCATCAGATGTCGAAAACCTTTGATTTAAATATTTATTTATGGTGTGCCTTTTCAAAAGAATGCAATGTTTACAAAACGTATCATATAGAGGTCAAATACCTCGCAATGAAATCGATGAATGACGTGTTTGTCCATATGAATTTGGAGCGATCGTCACAGTTGGTATCAGAGCGTTTGTCCTAGTGAACCAGGTCTTGCATGAGTGTGTCTAACTGATAGTTGTTAGGATACATTAGTAAGTCTGGACTTCGACCGTGTCTGCATGTTAAAAGTTTTGCTTATCATTTCTGGTCGGAAATTACATGCTTATCATTCTTAAGTCTAGATACGTTTTACTGCATTGATTGCATGAATAGTGTATAGACAAAATTCATATCTTAGCGTATCTGTTACTGTAAACTTTTCCTGACATCTTCCGAAAATTTCTCCGTGATTTATGGAATTTGGTATTATATATACATATGTAAATTATGTATTGAAGAATACCAAACTAAATTCTATAATCTAATTCATATCAAAAATCATCTCCCTAATTATATAAGATGGATCCCGTATCTAGTTCAAATTCCTTAAACTCTGACAGCTATTCCGATATGGATATTCACCTAAATTCCGAAGACAGTGTAACCGGAATGGATCAACCAATTAGCCATCATCTATTCTGGATGAATTGGGGATGGGTTCGTAGCCTACTTAATTATTGGAGACAAGAAGAAGGCGATCCCTTCCATCCACCACATTGCCCTCTTGGCGAAGAACCTGAAGCACTTACCGGCGAACCTGTTCGAGACATCATTTTCTCTCTCATTTCCAGAGTATCTCGTCACGATAATATACTATCTCAAATTCTGGATCTTATTCATCCGCTCGTCCGAACCGCCAATCATCCCAGTGTAGTAGAAGAAGTCAACGAGCTTCGCGCTCGGGTAGTGGCTTTGGAGAATATGGTGCAAAGGTTACAAGCACCAGCAGCATCACCGGCATCAACAGTACCACCGACAACAACACCAACAGTACCATTACCACCACCACCAACAACCGCATCGCAAACCTCAACTTCACAATCTATTCCACGAGTATCAATGTCATACGCACCGTAATTATCAAGAAATACCAGCAACAATAATCGATGAAGTATTAACTCATTTCCCCTGAAGAAATTTTATGTATATTTAATATATATGAATTTTGAAATCAAAATAAATTTTTTCGTACTAAGCTATTACGTGTGTATCTTAACTGGTAGGTACTACTGGGTTAGTTCATATTACTAATATGAAATGATGTACATCCTTCCTTAACAACTTAACCATTGTTAACTACAATCTCTGTTTCAACTTAATGAATTCCATTTCATAATAAACCAAGTGTATTATTCAATTACATAATTGATTTTACATTTTTATTTTTGATGTACTCGAAACTTTCCAGAAAACATCATCTGTGCCTTGTAAGGTTCACAAAAATTCCACGAGCACCAACATCCTTCACTGAGGAATATCAATAAGAATAAATAATGAAGTGTTGATTTCATTAGTGAAATACTCCGCAAAGACTATGTAATCTTTAATGTTTTAGAGATTAATCATTTCTAAGTCAAGTCGAAAATCAAATGAGCTTAATATGATATTAACTCATTAAATCCGTATTACATCTGAAGAAATATACATACATATATTTTCATAAAGACTGTAATGAAAATTCTTTTGTATAAAATATTACTTGTGAAATCTTTAACGGGTAAGTAATTCCCGGGAAATATATAAGTTCACAATTAATATGTTATATTGTACATTCTTTAACTTTGATTCAAAAATTATTAACTATGCTCACAGCGATATACAATCGTTTCCATATAAATTCAAATACATATTCTGATATTGATGGATCAGAATCCAAGTCATAACTCTAAACCGGTGACATCATTCTTAGATCTCTACATCTTTCAAATCTATACTTTGACTTCAAAACTGTGCAAGATCCTTTAGCGTTGTTTTTACCGAAAATAACCTTGCAATTTCTTTTTCAAAGTATCCAGTTTTACCCCACTTTCAACCAGTCAATTTCGACTTTTCAGATTAGTCTTATTATAACCTTGACATATACATTTTTGTTACTGGAGAACCTTTTATGTTCCACCACATTAGCAGTAAATTTACCAACAACTTCATTGATCCTTGACCTTCCGAAAAGTCATTATACTCATTGAAACCCTATCATGTACTCATCAACATCTTGTAACCGTAATTGCCATACCAACTACCGGGAATTAGCAATCAGTATTTTGAATCTCGCAGCATTTTCTACGACAACAGTTATATATAGATAACATCTATCTTCTAGACTTACATACTTCGAATGTGAAGTTTCTGAAAAACATCCCAAACTATGAAATAGTTCTCTGAAATTGGAACAATGCTGATGAAGCAGCAAAAACTGTAAACGACCTTAACAGTCAAAAGTTTGATGATAAAGAATAGTATGGTGGTAAAGCTGAGAAAAAGAGAAGGTTTGGAACTGAAAAACGGATTGAGCAGACCATGAAGGAGGCTGTGAACAAATCACAAAGACTAAATCTACCTTCAAAGAATCCAAATGATTCAGTGTCTGCTGAAATCATTAGCAAATACCTTGCTCCTTACTCTAAAACCTTTACGTATAATATTCTTTATCATCATCTTATCTTAAATATTCTAAGATATCATCGTATCTTTCGTTATAAATATCCTCCATATTTCTGAAGATATTTTCATAACTATTCTTATCTGAAATCATTCATCTCTTCGAGCTATCTGTGTTATATCATAAAAGAAACTGTTTCAGTTTCTAAATTCTGAAAATTTCAAAAAATGGATGTCTTTGAAGTAGTGTTAGGAACTGAAGCATGAGTTAGTATAATATAATGACATTTGATCAACGTGATTATATTACAGTAAGTCATGCTGAGTTTCTAATGGAACGTGATAAAGGTTCACAGATCATACCCTCATCATGAACCATGTTACATAACTCTTTCATTCTATTTAACCTCCAAACATATCAAGAAAATATTTTTCTTGATGATTCGGTCTTTTTCGAGGTATTTTGGTAATTTGACAAGTCAGATTGTGCCATTACTGTTTCTTTCTTAGAACATTAATTATGTTCATTCCGAAATTCATACCTACGAATTCTGGACCATTATTCGCTTGACTTAAAGTCGGGAAGAGAAAACGAAAGCATGAAGCTCCGAAATATAATGGAAAATATAAAGCCCGAAAATAACCCCAAAATTACAAACCGTGTATATCAATGCGTATAGCAATATAAAGACACGGGAGAATGAAAAACAATATAACCCCAAGGTAATAGAAGAAGAAAATAACCTCCTCTGGTGGCAGATGAAAAAGAAGAATGAAGGATACGATAGCCAAGAAAATATCAAGAATCAGAACTGGATTAAGCATTTTAAAATCTTTTAGAAGTATGAAATAAGGAAGAAGATGTAGGAGTGGTGAAAATAATGAAATGGAAGAGGTCAATTTATAGTTAAATTTCAGATATAACAATCGAGGCAGATTACGCATTTAGAGGAAATCTTAATTTCTTTAAATTTCGAAGAATCAAATATTATTTAGATTATGAAGATTTTCTATTCCTTAAATTCCGGAAATCAATCGTAACTGCGTCAAAAGTTAAGACGAATCTCTATTCTTTCATTTAACTCTTTTACGATAACTTCTCTCATACGCTTCGAGAAATTGGATTGTTTTATCTATATTATTCAACGGTTATAAAATTCTATTTATCAACTCATATTCGTCATGAAAGCATTTTTTGTTAGCCATGACGACCTCACTTAAATTTCGGGACGAAATTTCTTTAACGGGTAGGTACTGTGATGACCCGAAAATTTCTGACCAAATTTAAACTTTATCTTTAAATGATTTAATATTTTTGACACGATAAGCAAAGTCTGTAATGTTGAGTCTCAAAGTTTTGGAACTATATTCATGTAATCAATTATTCTTTGACTGTTCTCGAAGATTCACGAACAATATATATATAACTTAATTTGCATATATAAATATATATATATATATATATATATATATATATATATATATATATATATATATATATATATATATATATGATTTCAAGTTATTTAGTAAACGATATTAACATTCGATTATTGATTCGATTAATATTTAGATAAGTTAACTAAAACGTTTAAGATGAACCAGTAAAACACTAATTTTCTACAGTATTTTCGAATTGCTACAGTACCCGAAAAGCTACAGTGTTTTCGAAAATCACTATTTGCTACAGTAAAATGCTATTTCAAAATGAAAATGTATATATTATATATATATATATATATATATATATATATATATATATTAACAAATAGCGAGACGATGATTTATAGAAGTAAATGACCAAAACACTCGAAAGTTTAAGATATACTTTGAGTGGTATAGTTTATGGATAACTTAAGGCTATATTTTGACAAAGGTACGTGACACGAAACGTAAAATGCAAGTTTTCTCAGCGTACGAAGGGACGTTCGAAAAACTGGAACCGGGACATATGTCGAGTGACGACGTATGACTTATCGGAGCAAAAGTTACAAGTTAACTATGCACATAAATTTAATATAATATATAATTAATTATATAAATTAAATATATAATATATATATATATTAATATTTAATTACGTCGACAAACTAAATTACAAAATCATATGTGAGCTGGAAAAGGGGTCCATGCGATCGCATGGAGTCCCCTCACAACAGCCATGCGATCGCATGGCAGGGAAATTCAGGCCACCTATAAAAGCTCGTTCGATCTGGTCCAGTTTCATCAATCTATATCTCTCGATATCTTTCTCTATGTATATATTTATATATTATTATTATTATTATTATTATTATTATTAAAATTAATATTATTATTAATCTTATTATTATTAGTATTATTAATTAGTATTATACATAAACTACTACGACGAGGTTATGAGCGTGTCACTTTTAAAATGGATTTTCAAACGGGTTAAAGCTAAGGAAATTATGGGTTATTGCCAAGGAGATTATGGGTAATGTTCGGGGGTATATTTGTGAATCAAATCTAGTGTTTATCATCTCCGTTACGTCTACGTACTTTCCTACAAAATTGAATCTCAATATTGATACGTAAGCACTCATATTTTATCTTTTATATATTAATTGTGTATCCATGTCTAGTGCTCGAGTATATATATTTATACATGCGTGTATGCTAAATTTCATCGTTAAACAGTTTATGATGAATCACGAATTAAATACATATGTTACTGGTAAAAGGTATATGATATGCATGTTTTTTGGAAAGCTGGCAAAAAATCAATGACTTTTCATTTAGATATCGAATAGTTTCGATGAACGGATTAAGAGATATGATCAACTGAATTATGATTGACGTTAATTGAAATTGCTTTTGAATCTGCAATTAAGATTTTAAAAACATGTTTACGAGATTGATAAAATGGATTTTTTGAATATTACCAACCGAGTAAATGACTCCTTATATAAGGTATGTCTCGTTTTATTGAACTAATGTCAAAATTGACTTTTTGAAATGACTTTGGATAACTTTTGTATGTCGATCTCGAGCATTAGGATTGTGATACACTATGACCTGACCTAGCTTGATAGACATTTATTGACCAACATATGTTCTCTAGGTTGAGATCTACGGTTATTTGGTAATCCGAGTTTCAATCACATTTTGGTGAACGACTTTATATGCTGCTAAGGTGAGTTTCATTTGCTCCCTTTTTAATTGCTTTTGCAATCTATATTTTTGGGCTGAGAATACATGCACTTTATTTTAAACGCAATGGATGCAAGTACATACTAAATTCTACACTGAGTTTGAATCGAAAATCCCTTAGCTTTGGTAACTAGTAACTGCCAGTTATAAGAACTGGTGGGAGCGAGTAGTAGTATATGGATCCATAGGGCTTGATATCCCCGTCCGAGCTAGAGCGCTAGCCTTTTAACGGACGTATGCTATTTGAGAAGCGTACACGTTGGTTTGCGTGTATTATTAAGATGATTATACAAAGGGTATAAATTATATATACGTTAAGTTTAGTTACCAGGGTGCTCAATTTCGTAGAATATTTTGATAAACGTTTCTGGATGAAACAACTGAAAACTTGTGATTCACTTTTATATACAGATTATGCGAAACACTAAAACTATGAACTCACCAACCTTTGTGTTGACACTTGTTAGCCTGTTTATTCTCAGGTTCCTAGAAGTCTTCCGCTGTTTGCTTATATGTTAGACAAGCTATGTGCATGGAGTCTTACATGGCATATTTATCAAGGAAACGTTGCATTCACCAAATCATCACCATGTATCTTATTTTGACTGCATTGTCAATGGAAGTAATATTGTAAACTATTATTTACGGTGATTGTCTATATGTAGAAATCATCAGATGTCGAAAACCTTTGATTTAAATATTTATTTATGGTGTGCCTTTTCAAAAGAATGCAATGTTTACAAAACGTATCATATAGAGGTCAAATACCTCGCAATGAAATAGATGAATGACGTGTTCGTCCATATGAATTTGGAGTGATCGTCACAAATTCACTCAACAATTTTGTTGATAATTTACTCGCATGTTTTCACAGGTACTTGATTTGTTTGGGCTTCCGCTGTGTTAGAGTGTCTGCATGCATTTGGGCAGATTTTGTTAAACATTTTATGAAACATTGAACTTGCATTCTCTTTTGGATTATTAAATTGTGGGTATTTGGTTGACAGTGTTTTATTGTAAGGCCCAAATATTTGTAGTGTACATAAGTGTATTTATGATACTTGAAGTGGGGGTTTTGTTGTACATATTTAAAATGAAGAAATATTCTGCCCAGGCCATCCGCGCGCCGCGCAGGTTAATGGCGCGGCGCCAATTGCTGACAGTTCACTTATTCTTTTTTTTTAATTAGATATTTTGAGGGCTTTTTGGTAATTACACATGGGGGCCCGAATTAAAGGCCCTAGATCAGTCTTGGAGCTTCATTTACTCCATTTTCAACAACCCTTATCACCTCCATTTAATTTCTAGAGAGAGTGATATTCTAGTGAGGGAAAACTCATTTTGGGGAAGAAGAATAAGAAATCTTGCTTAAGCTCAAATTCTAAAGTTGTTCATCTACTTCTGATAATGCTAAAAAAGAACATATATTTCATAGCATTATTCCTCAAGAAAGACAAGCTTTTAGTTGCAATTGTTCTATTTACAAGTGATATTCGTTTAAATAATAAAAGGTGAAGACAAAAGACAGATTCGACGAATTGAAGACGCAAACGACCAAAAAGCTCAAAAGTACAAAAGACAATCAAAGAGGTTCCAATTATTGATAAGAAACGTCTCGAAATTACAAGAGTACAAGATTCAAAACGCAAAGTACAAGATATTAAATTGTACGCAAGGACGTTCAAAAATCCGGAACCGGGACCAGAGTCAACTCTCAACGCTCGACGCAACGGACTAAAAATTACAAGTTAACTATGTATATAAATATAATATAATATATAATTAATTATATAAATTATATATATATTATATTTATATAATAAACCGTCGGTAAACAAAGAGCCAAAATGGAGTGAGCTGTAATTACAAACTCCGCGACTCGCGGAGTTTGAAGAAGGAATGGGCCGCGAGTCGCGGAGCCCCAAAAACTGAAACTCCCTATAAAGCCCAACGAATTCTGATCAATTTATCATCCAATATCCATCAATCTCTCTATCTATATACGTAATATTTATATTTATAATTTATATTTTAATTTTAATTTTAATTTTAATCCTAATAATAAGGGTATGTTAGCGAATGTTGTAAGGGTGTAAGTCGAAATTCTGTCCGTGTAACGCTACGCTATTTTTAATCATTGTAAGTTATGTTCAACCTTTTTAATTTAATGTCTCGTAGCTAAGTTATTATTATGCTTATTTAATATCGAAGTAATCATGATGTTGGGCTAATTACTAAAATTGGGTAATTGGGCTTTGTACCATAATTGGGGTTTGGATAAAAGAACGACACTTATGGAAATTAGACTATGGGCTATTAATGGGTTTTATATTAACTAAACAATACCTTGTTAATTTAATATACAAACTTATAATTCAACGTATTTATATATAACCACATACGCTTGACTGGGTACGGTGGGCGGGATATCTATAAATACCAATAATTATTCATTTTACCGGATACGGAACTGGATTAATAGTTAATAGACTTGTTGAAACAGAGGTGAATTACATTCAAGGGTAATTGGTGTAATTGTTAACAAAGTAGTAAAACCTTGGTTTACACGCAGTCGATAACCTGGTGTATTCATTAAACAAAGTATTAAAACCTTGTTACAATTCGAATCCCCAATTAGTTGGAATATTTGACTTCAGGAATAAGAATAATTTGACGAAGGCTTTCGCGCTTTATATTTATGACTGATGGACTATTATGGACAAAATCTGTATGGACATATTAAATAATCCAGGACAAAGGACAATTAAACCATGGGCATAAAACTAAAATTAACACGTCAAACATCATGATTACGGAAGTTTAAATAAGCATAATTCTTTTATTTCATATTTAATTTCCTTTATTTTATATTTAATTGCACTTCTAATTATAGCACTTTTATTTATTGTTATTATATTTAATTGCACTTTTAATTATCGTACTTTTTAATTATCGCAAGTTTATTTTATAGCACTTTTATTATTCGCAATTTCATTAGCGTTATTTACTTTACGCTTTAAATTAAGTCTTGTATTTATTTATTATTTTACATTTGGTTTTAACTGCGACTAAAGTTTTAAAATCGACAAACCGGTCATTAAACGGTAAAAACCCCCCTTTATATTAATAATATTACTTATATATATATATTTGTATTTTTATAAATTTAAACTAATATAGCGTTAAGCTTTGTGAAAAAGATTCCCTGTGGAACGAACCGGACTTACTAAAAACTACACTACTGTACGATTAGGTACACTGCCTATAAGTGTTGTAGCAAGGTTTAAGTATATCCATTCTATAAATAAATAAATATCTTGTATAAAATTGTATCGTATTTAATAGTATTTCCTGCTAAAATTTAAAAGCTATTTTATATACACATCGCATAATATCAAGTATTTTTGGCGCCGCTGCCGGGGATCTCTTAAACGCCGAAAGCGCAACGCTAAATATTTAAAAAAAAAAAAAAAACGCGTCAAATTTTAAACAACCTGTCATTTGAATTTTGGAACCCCGCGACTCGCGGAGTTTGCTGCTTGGAATACCGCGACTCGCGGAGACACTCTGACACACGTGACAGAACCCTAATTTCGCATTAATTACGGATTTTATAATTATTATTATTATTAATAAACCCTAATTACTTAATTATTAATATAATTAGTTTAAGTTTTTAAATTAAATTGTATTTTAAATTTTAATTAGTTTTATTATATATAAAATTAATAGTTTTATAAAATAAATAATATAAAAATAATATTTTTATAAAAATTGTACTTTTTACAACTTTTAGTATATTTTTATATTTTGTCCCTTTTTAATCGTTTTAGCGTAATATTTGTATTTTTAGCTCATATTTAGTTTTAAACTTAGTTTTTGCCATAGTTATTTTTACTTCTAGATTTTTAGGCTTTGCCGTAGAATCCCTTAAGTACTTTTTCTTTAGACTAAAATTTAGGTACTTTAGAATTTTGCGACGCCTTTTAAGTTTTAGTTTCTTTTTAAGTTATTTCCATTTGGGATTTAGTTTTTCCTGTAAGCTTTAATATTTTTAGAAACCTTTTACCTATGTATCAATTATCATTTCAATTAGTAATCTCAATTTGCGATTATAATTTTAAGTTAGTTGTGGTAATAAGGTTAGGTTAGTCAAGTGTTTTTAAGTTTTATAAGTTTCTTTTATTTTTCCGTCACCTTTTATTTTTCAACCATTTTTCTTTTTCGACCTTTTTCGACGAGCTCTTTTTCTTTCTTATTTCTTGCTATTCTAGTTTTTAGGACATAGATTTTTATTCTACTTCTTATCTAAATTTCTTAAAATTACGAAAATTTATTTTAAGTGGTTAAATTGATAGACATCAAAATTTTCTGGTTCGTAGTAATAGTTGGATTTGTACGTGGACCGGGTTATTGGAGCCAAACAGTCCTCAATTATATTGAGACCAAACGAATCCTGCCCCTCTGCTGCATCTTTTGGCTATTCGAAACGTGGGCAAAATCAGAAAAGTCTATTGATTGGATAACTTATTATAATTTTTCTTTCCTTTTAAAAACTAATAGGATATACAGTGAATGCACCGAGCAAGACGTTCACCACCTTTTGTACATTCACCACCTGTAACTAGATCAAGACATTTAGCAAATATTACCGCCGTTGATTTTTCTTTAGAATCGTCATCCAGTCGACTAAGTACTCCAGTTCAAATTTCCGATAATCCATTTTTTGAACCCGACCTCACAATTGAGAATCCGGAGAATATTCAGGGACGAGTCGTAGATCCTGAACCACTAAACTTTCCTCCGGAACCACCAATCATTCAAACAGAGATTGTTGAGGAACGAACCATTAAATCAGAATCCTCTAGTGATTCCGATTCAACAAATTCAATTATGGAAGTAACAGAACCATTAAGTATGGAAGACCGAATGAGAGCTAAACACACTGGCCAAGGTCACGCAATTACTCATCCAGACATTAATGCGCCAGATTATGAAATCAAAGGACAAATTCTACACATGGTGACTAATCAATGCCAATTTAGTGGTGCGCCGAAGGAAGATCCAAATGAATATTTACGTACCTTTAATAGGATCTGCACACTATTTAAAATCCAAGAAGTGGAGGATGAACATATATATCTCATGTTATTTCCCTGGACTTTAAAGGGAGAAGCCAAAGATTGGTTGGAATTGTTACCTGAAGGGGCGATTGATACATGGGACGTTTTAGTTGAAAAATATTTTAAACAATTCTTTCCTGCATCTAAAGCCGTAAGACTTCAAGGAGAAATTGTTACATTCACACAGAAGCCGAATGAAACTCTATATGTGGCGTGGACTAGATTTGGAAAGTTGTTAAGAGGATGTCCGCAACATGGTTTAGATACCTGTCAAATAGTACAAATATTCTACCAAGGATGCGACATCACTACAAGGAAAGACATAGATATAGCAGCTGGTGGTTCTATTATGAAGAAAACCGAAACTGATGCTTACAAAATTATTGATAACACTGCTTCCCACTCACATGAGTGGCACCAAGAAAAAGATATCGTTAGATCATCTAAAACAGCTAGAGCCGATTCTAGCCATGACTTAGATTCCATTTCAGCAAAGATAGATGCTGTGGAGAGACGAATGGAAAAGATGACTAAAGATATTCACTCAATACGAATTAGTTGTGAGCAGTGTGGAGGACCACAATTGACAAAAGATTGTCTCAGTATTGAATTAACAATGGAACAAAGAGAGAATATTTCATACATAAACCAAAGGCCTGGAAATAATTATCAGAATAATTATCAACCGCCAAGACCGATTTACAATCAAAACCAGAATTATAACCGAAATATTCCATACAACAACCAACAAGGTCCTAGCAATCAACAAGTATCCAATAATAATTACAATCAGCAAAGACCTAATTTTCAAAACAAACCACCACAACAAACCGATGATAAAAAGCCAAATTTAGAAGATATGATAACGAAGCTAGTTGAAATTCAAACGCAGGTTTTCACATCTCAGAAACAAACTAATGAACAAAATGCTCAAGCATTTAGAAATCAACAAGCTTCTATTCAAAATCTGGAACAAGAAGTAAGTAACCTAGCAAGGTTAATAGGTGAAAGAAAACCGGGAAGTCTACCTAGTGATACAAATGCTAACCCCCGGAATGAAACAGCTAAAGCCATTACCACAAGAAGTGGTACAACACTTAAACCACCTGAAATACTTGTAACTTCTGATGAAGCTATTCCTACTCCACAAGAACCACAACCTAATCAAGATAAGGAAAAAGAACCGGTAGTTGAAAAGGTTAATGAAGATAACACAGTTAAGGCTAAACCTTATGTTAAACCATACCAACCACCACTTCCTTACCCGAGTAAAATGAAGAAAGAGAAACTTGAAGCCGAGCAATCCAAATTCTTGGATATGTTTAAACAGATAAATGTAAATCTTCCTTTCATTGATGTGATTTCAGGAATGCCTAGATATGCTAAATTCTTGAAAGATCTAATCTCAAATAGAAAGAAAATGGAAGAACTCTCGACTGTTACCATGAATACTAATTGTTCAGCAGTGCTGTTGAATAAGATACCCGAAAAATTATCTGATCCAGGAAGTTTCACAATTCCATATTTTCTGGGTAGTCTTAGTTCAATAGAATCATTGGCAGACTTAGGTGCTAGTATAAATCTAATGCCGTATTCACTATACGCTAAACTAGACCTTGGAGAATTGAAACCAACCAGAATAAGCATACAACTAGCCGATAGATCAATAAAATATCCTAGAGGGATAATGGAGAACATGCTAGTTAAAGTTGGTACTTTAGTATTTCCAGTAGATTTTGTTGTTCTGGACATGGAAGAAGATTCTCAAGTTCCTCTCATATTAGGAAGACCATTCTTAAACACGGCTAAAGCAATGATAGACGTGTTCGGTAAGAAATTGACCCTAAGTATAGAGGATGCGAGTGTTACCTTTTCAGTTGATAGAGCAATGCAACAACCACAATCTACAGATGATACATGTTATTATATTCAAACTATAGATGCACATGCAGAATTATTAGAAGAATTTCCAGAATTACAAGGAACAGGAGAATGTTCTTTAGGAGAAGGTAATGAACCAATTGATAAAGCTGAAATGTTAGCTACACTTATAGCTAATGGATATGAACCAACAACAGAAGAAATTCAAATGCTAAAAGAAGAAGACAGATATCGATATAAATCATCGATAGAAGAACCTCCGAAATTAGAGTTAAAGCCACTTCCAAACCATTTGGAATATGCTTATTTACATGGTGAATCTGAATTACTTGTAATAATATCGTCTTCTCTTACTGAAAATGAGAAATCACAACTCATTTCTGTGTTGAAAGCTCATAAACCAGCCATTGCATGGAAAATTCATGATATTAAAGGAATAAGTCCTTCGTATTGCACACATAAAATCCTTATGGAAGAAGGTCATAAAACGTATGTGCAACGCCAACGAAGACTAAATCCTAATAGGCAAGATGTAGTTAAAAAAGAAATTATTAAACTGCTAGACGCAGGTCTAATTTATCCAATTTCTGATAGTCCATGGGTAAGCCCAGTTCAATGCGTACCTAAGAAGGGTGGCATGACTGTCATTACAAATGAGAAAAATGAGCTTATTCCTACTAGGACTGTAACAGGATGGCGTGTATGTATTGATTATAGAAAATTAAATGACGCCACCAGAAAAGATCACTTTCCCTTACCTTTCATTGATCAAATGTTGAAAAGATTAGCCGGAAATAGTTACTATTGTTTTCTAGATGGATTTTCCGGATATTTTCAAATTCCAATAGCACCCAAAGATCAAGAGAAAACTACATTCACGTGCCCTTATGGTACTTTTGCTTACAAACACATGCCATTTAGACTTTGCAACGCCCCTGCAACCTTTCAAAGGTGTATGATGGCGATTTTTCATGACATGATAGAAGAATGCATGGAAGTTTTCATGGATGACTTTTCAGTCTTCGGTGATACATTTGAAACATGTCTAGCTAATCTTGAACGAATGCTTATTAGATGCGAACAATCAAATCTAGTACTTAATTGGGAGAAATGCCATTTCATGGTTAAAGAGGGTATCGTTCTTGGACATAAAATTTCAAAAGAAGGAATTGAAGTGGATAGAGCTAAAGTAGATGTAATTGCTAAACTTCCACATCCCACCAATGTTAGAGGAGTTAGGAGTTTTCTAGGGCATGCCGGTTTTTACCGACGTTTCATAAAAGATTTTTCTAAAATTGCTACTCCTATGAATAAACTCCTAGAAAAGGATGCTCCATTCATCTTTTCAGATGAGTGTATCAAATCTTTTAATATTCTTAAAGAGAAACTCACTAATGCGCCGATCATGATAACACCAAATTGGAATCTACCATTTGAACTAATGTGCGATGCAAGTGATTTTGCAATGGGAGCCGTTTTAGGACAAAGGATTGAAAAACGATTTCAACCTATATATTATGCTAGTAAGACGTTATAAGGAGCACAAACGAACTATACAACTACTGAAAAAGAACTCCTTGCTATTGTCTTTGCTTTTGACAAATTTCGATCATATCTCGTTCTAGCAAAAACGGTGGTTTATACCGACCATTCTGCTCTTAGATACCTATTTTCGAAACAAGATGCTAAACCAAGATTATTCCGTTGGATCTTACTCTTACAAGAGTTTGATATTGAAATCCGAGATAAAAGAGGAGCAGAAAATCTCGCCGCTGATCATCTTTCTCGTCTTGAAAATCCCGAATTAGAAGTTCTAAATGAATCGGCCATACAAGACAACTTTCCTGATGAATATCTATTGAAGATAGATTATAATGAAATTCCATGGTTTGCAGACTATGCAAACTACTTAGTTTGTGGATTCCTTGAAAAAGGATTATCGTACCAAAAACGAAAGAAATTCTTCAGTGATATAAAACACTATTTTTGGGAAGATCCACATTTGTTTAAAAGTTGTCCAGATGGAATAATACGCCGATGTGTATTCGGAGATGAAGCCAGTAAAATATTAAACCATTGTCACACAGGACCAACAGGAGGGCATTATGCGCCTCAACTAACAGCAAGAAAAGTTTATGATGCTGGATTCTATTGGCCTACAATTTACAAAGACTCACACCTTCTTTGCAAATCCTGTGATGCTTGTCAAAGGGCCGGAAAAATAAGTTAACGTGATGAAATGCCACAAAATGTCATCCAAGTATGTGAAGTATTTGACATTTGGGGTATTGACTTTATGGGTCCATTTCCAAAATCTCATAATAATCTATATATACTCGTAGCCATTGATTATGTATCTAAATGGGAGGAAGCACAAGCTCTCCCAACTAACGATGCACGAGTTGTAGTCAACTTTTTAAAACGTCTTTTTACAAGGTTTGGAACACCGAAAGCTTTAATAAGTGATCGGGGTACTCATTTCTGTAATAATCAACTTGAGAAAGTTCTTAAAAGATATGGAGTAACTCATAAAATCTCCACCGCATATCATCCACAAACAAGTGGACAAGTTGAAAATACCAACCGAGCTTTAAAACGTATTCTAGAGAAAACCGTAGGATCAAATCCGAAGGAATGGTCCATTAAATTGGAGGATGCACTCTGGGCTTTTAGAACAGCCTACAAAACTCCAATTGGAACCACACCTTTTAGACTTGTTTATGGAAAAGCATGTCATCTTCCAGTAGAAATTGAACACAAAGCATTTTGGACTTTGAAAACATGTAATCTTGATTTACATGAAGCCGGACGTCTACGATTAAGTCAACTAAACGAATTAGAAGAATTAAGACATGAAGCATACGAAAATTCGTTAATCTATAAAGAAAGAACGAAGAAATGGCATGATAAAAGAATCAGAAGTTCAAAAGAATTTAAAGAAGGAGACAGAGTTCTTCTTTTCAATTCACGATTCAAGCTATTTCCTGGAAAATTGAAATTAAGATGGTCTGGACCATTCATAGTCAAAAGAGTTTTCCCATACGGAATGATAGAATTAATAAATTCAAATGGGATTGAATTTAAAGTTAATGGTCACAGAGTTAAACATTACATACATGGTCCGATGGAAGAAGACAATGAAGTTAATCACAATTTCGATACCACAGCTAACTAAGTATAGGGGGTTTATGTATTTCTGTTAGAGTTAGATTGTCTGTTTTCGTGTAGTTCTCGAAAATGGAACCCGAACGGTCTTTCCCTAGCAGACCCTAAAGAACTAGTCTTCTCCCCCTATTCTGAATTTTTATTTTTTTTAGGAAATGAAGACTGCCTGTGAACTAAACCATGGTCTAATGCTACACGCTTTGATCACTAAACGTAATAATGACACACTTCCGAGTGAAATAGTATCAGTAATCAGAGAAAGATTGGACGGAGTTAGAAAAGAATCCAGATGCGAAGATAATAAGTTACAATTTGGTAAAGGAAAATCAAAATCCGCAGCGAAAAGAAGAGCACGACACCTAGAAAGATGTCACAAATGCGGAAAATGGTCACATGGAGGTAAATGTTCAAATAATCAAACCTATTCAAACACCGAATTTGTTACTTTATGCAGAGACGGACCGTTCATATGTTTAGAAGAAAAAACACTGAATGCTCAAGGTTACGCCTATGTAGCCATGGAAAACCAATTAAACCGACTCTCTTATGAATGTGATAGATCATATAACTAAGAAATCTATTTCACAGGTATGTTTGTACAGTTTTTTATTTTTTTTTATTTTTAACCTTTTGATAATAAACGCTAATTTGTTCGCTATAAAGTATTAAATTGGTATTGAATAAAATTAGGTTTGGCGACCGAAATTATTGATATCATTCAAAAATTTATTACATCACTGCGAAATTTAACGTTTATTCTTAAGGTATAAATATCTTTAATCAATCAACCTAAAATATTTCAAAAATTCGTCATGAGTTAAATTAGGTCATGGAACCGAAATTACTTTACCGAAAAGAGGGGCGCATATTTTTGATAATATTTGATTGATTAAAGTGGGATAAAAAGCCAAAAAGATTTTTAATTTTATTTTTACCATGTTTTTAAAATTAATATATAAATCTTAAATTAATATTGTAAACTTTGTAAAATCAATATATTTAAAATTGTAAATATTTAAAAAATTAATATAAGTTTGGTGTGCATTTATAATATAAATTTTTAAATTAAGTTTGGTGTGAATTTTTAATTTTTAAAATATGAATTTTTAAATTTATGCATTTCAAATTTTAAGTTTGGTGTGAATTTTTAATATTAATTTTGAATTTTATATTTAAATTGTGTGAATTTAAAAACAAAAATTTACTTTATCTCATTAAGTTAAAAATATGATTTTTAAAATTCGTCGTAAGTTGAAGACTAGGTCTTTGAACCGAAATTGCTTTACCCAAGGGAGGGACGAGAACTTTTATTATCATTATTTTTAATCTTATTGAATTAAAGTATGCCAAAAACATTAAAAAACCCCAAAAATCTTAGCTTTTAAAACAATCGCTACAAAAAGACAAATTTTAAAATTTTGTCGAAGGACGGACTAGGACATCGATCCGAAACGACCTCGTCCTAAATAACAAGGGAAACAAAATTTTAAAATTAATTACTTAATTGTTTTAATTAGTATAAGATGTTAAAAAAAAAAAAAAAATACAAACTCCGCAACTCGCGGAGTTTGAAGGTTCAAACACCGCGACTCGCGGAGGGACCGAATTACAGAAAAAAATAAAGGAGCTGGAACAGCTCAGTCCACACAACACCCACAAAACATACTGCGAAAAAACCCAAAAATATCACACAAAAATCGAATTTTTTCACCATTAATCATCAAATCTTTTACTAAAATCATGTTGAGAAGGATGCTATCAAGGAATTACTTAATAAAAACGGTAAATTTCTACACCTAAACACCATTTAATCCGAAAATTAGTGTTCTTGAGCAATTTTATACCCAATTCGATTTTGATGCTTTTTAGTGTAATTATGCTTAAATTGCTTATGTATTATGCTTGTATAACCTAGATTGATGCTATTTAACATGATTAGAAGCCTTAAACTTCAAATTTTGAGTAATCTAGGGTTTGTGTTCTTGAGCAATTTGGGGCTTTTTGATATAAACAAGTTATGGCCGATTTTTATCATGAATTGTTGCTAAATTAAGTAGTGTAACATGTTTAGGTAGTTAAATGATCCAAACTTTGAGCCTAAACATGATTTTGAGAATTAAAGTGGACTTTTTCAAGTTTAAAATTCATGAACTTGATTTTTGAGAGATAATGCCATTTGAAACTTGTTTAATTGCTAGTAATGATTATTTTGACATGTTATTTGAGTTGAATGCTTATGAACTTGGCGAACATTTTCGTATATGCTTATTTGAAAAAGTGTAGATTTGATGAAAATATGAAAATGAGCTTAAGTTTGATATAAATTGATCATGTCATTGTAATTATTTTGATTGATGATTTTGCTGACACTAATGCATATTTGGATGCACAAAAATTGTGTTTGATCTGTTTTGCAGACTGAAAGGGGTGAATCTTCATCCCAAGCTCGCAATGCTCCTGCTGAGAATGCGAAACAACAGGAGGTGGATAACTACTACAAACAAGATATACCTCATCCAGTCATGACATTTTCTGATATGCACTTGGAAGATTTGCACCCGAACCTGAGATTTGACAGACTTTGGATAGATTATCCAAAATACCAAAGGGGTTTGCATACTCTTCATTCTAAAGTTGTTGAGGTACCTAGGGTCATAGAATGGGGACCATTAGAAGCTGTAGAATTGGCCGGGCCAATTAGGGAATTACTTGCACAGAGGTATGGTAATTCTACTTTTAACGACTGGGTACGTTTATTCACCATGCGTAGACCTGTATATAAAGTATGGTGTGAAGAATTGTTGTTTAGTATAGAATTAAATGATCAGGTAGCTAGTTTAACCGATCGATTTTTTATTAGATTTTTGTTAGGAGGTTCGATGCGCCACATGTCTTTACTAGACATAGCTCAGGCTTTACGTAAATATACGCCTGAGGAGTTAGCATCTGCCGATTATAGAGGGTTGATACTAAATGGTAGAAAGATAGATGAAAATTTTGATACACATGGTGTATGGAGTCAAATGACAAGCCATCACCGATTCAAAGGGGGAAATTACTCTTATTTGGATATAGATAGAGCTGAATTAAGAGTAATTCATAGGTTTTTAGCTAATTCGATTACACAAAGAGGTAAGAACAAGGAAAAGGTAAATGAACAGAATTTGTTTTACCATATGTGTATTCGAGACCCACAAAGCGCTGTAAGTATACCTTATTCTATGGGTTATTATTTATCAGCTATGGTTAGGGGGATGAGACCGCATAGCATAATAGGAGGTGGTATATTTATTACTTTGATTGCTGAATATCTCGGTGTGGATATAAGTCGGGGGGGATTATTAGTCGAAGAACCAGAACCCCGCGATACAATAGGTTTAAATGTATACCATGGTGCGAACATTTTGAAGAAGTGAAATAACGCCGCAGTACAATACCATGGTAGACATCCACAGGTTGAGAGAAACCAACAGCAAGGTAATGTAGGAGGGGGAAATGAAATGCAAGAAATGCAAAGGTTTATAGCTTCACAGGAGTACGAAAATGCTAGACATAGAGCATTTGAAGATTGGCAAGTTCATCAAAACCAAATCATAGCTTATTGCCAACATATAGGTAGAAACTATATTCCTACTCCATCGCCCATATTCCCTCCCTGGTCTATAGAGATTCAACCACCGTATCCTACGTATAATCCAGCCGAAGCATTTTATAGCACCTATGGTTATGCATGGAACCCCTACTGGTATCAGTATCATCCCTAGTCTACTTAGTTTTATTTATTTTGTAATTTGTAATGTTGATACGTTTAATACTTATTTAATATTGTAATAGTTTTTATAATTTTCTAACTTTTATTCTTAGATTTTAATAATTTTCGAATATGGGGTAATATACCAAACTTCAAAAATATGTATATATGTATGCAGTTTATCTTATGTACACAACAGGGTAAAACAACGCATTTTCAAAGACTGGCATTAAGTTCAGGAAAAGCAACTAATTTTGACGACAAGATGCAAAATATATGTGAAATAACAACAAGACGGAATGAACAAATGATGTGCACCATTTATCATTCAGCAAACAAACACAAATATGTTTGGAAACTTTGGTAAAATTTAATCATTTTCACACAAATCACCCTCAATAATTTAAATTGTTACTGATTTCTTGCAAATGAGGGCATTGCAAGATCTTAAGTGTGGGAAGGGGTTAAATTCTTTCGGATTTTAAAATTTTTACTTTATACACTTGGTTACCATTAGAAATACTAGTAAAGTAGTAGTTGTATTAGAATCTAGTGCTCTCTGATAATAAAGAACAGCCCTAGTCTTATATACTGACTACCCAATTCTAGTAAAATTTTTCAAAATTTTTAATTAAATGAACTCAAAATCATGTTTATACATATTTATGAATGATAAAACTAGGTTTTAACACTGAAATTATTGTTACCTCGAAAAGGACATAAATTGATAAACAAACCAAAATGTTAAAATTCATTTAAAATGGAATAGAGGACAAGAAAAAGGAAAATAAAAGCCAAGTGTGGGAAAATTCTCCAAGTTATTCAAAACATATGTCACATATTTTTGTACAAATAACTGAAAATACTTTTGCTTTGGACTAAACTAAACTGTTTTACCCGATGAAAGAAAAGAAGAGATGGATCTACACGATGAATCAATTCCATCATTAAAAGGAAGTAAAGTCTTCCGAAAAAGAAACGCGCTTCTTGATTTAGGTCAGGAAGTTGTCGTCCAGACCAACTGTAGGTTGACGAAAACCCTAGAAAAGTCATCACTAAAATCAGCAGGAAATCCACGGACCTCAGCATTAAACAGGGTCGCCAAGTGGTCAGATTTATCCTAACCATGAGAAGGATTTATCTCGTACAATGGGGGGGCACCATGCAAATTACCTGGATAAGACTAATGAATCAGATCCCCAGAAAGGATAATCTCCTTAAAAGATCAAAAATCAGCTTTTAAGCCTGATATTACTCAATCCTTGAGATTGACCTTAAAGATTGAGAATTACAAACTCATGGAATTCAATGATATCTAAACTCGAGCCTGAACGAGAAAATATTTTGATCAAAATTACAAACCGATTTGTTTTCTAAAAACCCATTTTCAATGCGTTCATTACCATTGAACGTAAAATCCTAGGAATTCACCTGGAATTCATTAGGTCACCTGAACCAAATCGGGTGTCAACCGTAAGAACGGTGGTTGCATAGTGGTCAAAGACAGGACCTTGTGCGAAACCTACAAATTATAAGGGTGAGCTTTACTATTGCTCCTACCAAGGATAGTAATTGCGTCTGACACGTTATAGACCATAATTAAAAGCATGTCAGGGGACATTGCCTTAACAGTTGCTTGTTCAACGCTTTCCTTTACAACCGGACGGTAGTTTACCGAAAGGTAATATACGGGACAAGTAAACTGGACGTGTTGCTTTCCAAATACAAGGTTAGCAAGTGGGTGACACAAAACCATAAGTTTTGAGCTAAAATTTTCAAATCTGAAACCCACCAAACCCACAAAAATATTTTGCAAACACCGGTGAAGGGTTATTCTGGAAAACTTATCTAGGGTAAAAACTAGATTTAATTTTTAAAAGATCAAATGTTTTCATAAAGATCCAATTTCCTTAATGGATCTAAATTTTTATAGTCATGTGGGACTGTAAACCATATCGTTACTACCATTGTTTATACCGCCGTATAGAAATCACTGATGTACAAAGTGTGAAGAATAAAAAAGTGATTCTAGTATTTCAAGACGATATTGCTTGAGGACAAGCAACGCTCAAGTGTGGGAATATTTGATAATGCTAAAAACGAACATATATTTCATAGCATTATTCCTCAAGAAAGACAAGCTTTTAGTTGCAATTGTTCTATTTACAAGTGATATTCGTTTAAATAATAAAAGGTGAAGACAAAAGACAGATTCGACGAATTGAAGACGCAAACGACCAAAAAGCTCAAAAGTACAAAAGACAATCAAAGAGGTTCCAATTATTATTAAGAAACGTCTCGAAATTACAAGAGTACAAGATTCAAAACGTAAAGTACAAGATATTAACTTGTACGCAAGGACGTTCGAAAATCCGGAACCGGGACCAGAGTCAACTCTCAACGCTCGACGCAACGGACTAAAAATTTCAAGTTAACTATGTATATAAATATAATATAATATATAATTAATTATATAAATTATATATATATTATATTTATATAATAAACCGTCGGTAAACAAAGAGCCAAAATGGAGTGAGCTGTAATTACAAACTCCGCGACTCGCGGAGTTTGAAGAAGGAATGGGCCGCGAGTCGCGGAGCCCCAAAAACTGAAACTCCCTATAAAGCCCAACGAATTCTGATCAATTTATCATCCAATATCCATCAATCTCTCTATCTATATACGTAATATTTATATTTATAATTTATATTTTAATTTTAATCCTAATAATAAGGGTATGTTAGCGAATGTTGTAAGGGTGTAAGTCGAAATTCTGTCCGTGTAACGCTACGCTATTTTTAATCATTGTAAGTTATGTTCAACCTTTTTAATTTAATGTCTCGTAGCTAAGTTATTATTATGCTTATTTAATAAAGAAGTAATCATGATGTTGGGCTAATTACTAAAATTGGGTAATTGGGCTTTGTACCATAATTGGGGTTTGGATAAAAGAACGACACTTATGAAAATTAGACTATGGGCTATTAATGGGTTTTATATTAACTAAACAATACCTTGTTAATTTAATATACAAACTTATAATTCGACGTATTTATATATAACCACATACGCTTGACTGGGTACGGTGGGCGGGATATCTATAAATACCAATAATTATTCATTTTACCGGATACGGAACTGGATTAATAGTTAATAGACTTGTTGAAACAGGGGTGAATTACATTCAAGGGTAATTGGTGTAATTGTTAACAAATTAGTAAAACCTTGGTTTACACGCAGTCGATAACCTGGTGTATTCATTAAACAAAGTATTAAAACCTTGTTACAATTCGAATCCCCAATTAGTTGGAATATTTGACTTCGGGAATAAGAATAATTTGACGAAGGCTTTCGCTCTTTATATTTATGACTGATGGACTATTATGGACAAAATCCGTATGGACATATTAAATAATCCAGGACAAAGGACAATTAACCCATGGGCATAAAACTAAAATCAACACGTCAAACATCATGATTACGGAAGTTTAAATAAGCATAATTCTTTTATTTCATATTTAATTTCCTTTATTTTATATTTAATTGCACTTCTAATTATAGCACTTTTATTTATTGTTATTATATTTAATTGCACTTTTAATTATCGTACTTTTTAATTATCGCAAGTTTATTTTATCGCACTTTTATTATTCGCAATTTCATTATCGTTATTTAATTTACGCTTTAAATTAAGTCTTGTATTTATTTATTATTTTACATTTGGTTTTAACTGCGACTAAAGTTTTAAAATTGACAAACCGGTCATTAAACGGTAAAAACCCCCCTTTATAATAATAATATTACTTATATATATATATATATATATATATATATATATATATATATTGTATTTTTATAAATTTAAACTAATATAGCGTTAAGCTTTGTGAAAAAGATTCCCTGTGGAACGAACCGGACTTACTAAAAACTACACTACTGTACGATTAGGTACACTGCCTATAAGTGTTGTAGCAAGGTTTAAGTATATCCATTCTATAAATAAATAAATATCTTGTATAAAATTGTATCGTATTTAATAGTATTTCCTGCTTAAATTTAAAAGCTATTTTATATACACCTCGCATAATATCAACTTCCTAGTTACGTTTTGAGTGTGGTGGTATGTTCTAACTTTGTTTTCCTTGTTTAATTTGATTAAGGGTTAGGGTTTGGGGTAAGTGATGAACTTAAAACCCATTTGTTAGTGAATTGGGCGTTTTGGGTGAATTTGGGTCTTGTAGACTCAAAGATGACTAACTAGGGTTTTTCAAAGTATTAATTGATGTTTATGAGCTTAAATTAGTTAGTCAATTAATAGCACACCTAGATATAAGTAAATGGGCGTTGTGTGGGTTAGTGGATGACCCAAAATGTGTGTGTTGACCTTAATTTGGTCAAATGGGTCAAAATGGACCTAAGTTGGTTAATGTTGTTGTGTAATGCATAAACCTTGTGTTGAAATGTGTTTTAAACCTAACTTGACTAATGATTAGGGTTTTGGGGATGTTAACCCAAATATTAGGGTTAAGGGTGCAAATGGGTCAAAATTGCACCATGGGTCAAGATAACACAAGAATGGGGTTTTAGTTGGTTGACCAACTTGAGTTGTGATTGATATTATGTATAATGTAATAGGTACGTTACATTGAAGATTTTCGAACTTGATTACTTTTCACAAGAGACTTTGAAGTGAGTGGAGTAATTATACGTATGTGTATATGACGTGTTTATTTGTGGGTGTTATGGTATGAACCATCGAGCCGGTAGTGCCATAACATGTGTGCGATAAGATGTGAACCACGAGCCGGTAGCATCGAGTGTGAACCACGATCCGGTAGCACAATAAACTAGATGTGAACCACGAGCTGGTAGCATCGAGTGTGAACCACGAGCCGGTAGCACTATAAAATAAGATGTGAACCACGAGCCGATAGCATCGAGTGTGAACCACGAGCCGGTAGCACCATAGCGTTTATGGTTAATCATATTGAGATTGTCGATTATTTAGCATATTGTTTATATATATATATATATATATATATATATATATATATATATATATATATATATATATATACATACATTGTGTTGAGTATATGCTAATGCGGTTTTGTGATAACGTACGACTTGTTAAGTGTTTTGGGTACTATGACATGCTAATTGAGTTACGAGTTTGTACAAGGTATTTAATGAATGTGATTGTAAATAGATGGGTTATATATATGTATGTGTAATTATTGCATTCACTAAGCTTTGCTTACCCTCTCGTTGTTTACCTTTTTATATGCTCAGGTATGGACAAAGGTAAGGGCGTTTGTTTGGAGTAGAGATCCCGTTGTGTTAGGGGACGCTTTTGGAGATATTAGCTTTTGGAGTTTGACCGAGACTTGAGTAGTTTAACCCCAAACACCATGCTCGTAGTGTCGTTTGGTATTTAAACTTTTTGCGGTCGAAACTCACGTTATGTATTAAACTCGTAATTCGGGCCGATGCGGGCCCCGCTTTGTAAAACTTATTTTATGTTTGAATCGTGTTAGTTTTACATATTGGATTATGTTGTTAAAAGCGTTTCGTCTAAATATGTCGGGAAGTGGGCGATCTTTTTCACAAAAAAGGAAAAGTTGGACAGGCCGTTTTGGCGCGCCGCGCCACTATGATGTACAATTTTTTTTTTTATTTTGCATATTTCGATTGCATATGGGTTGGGATGTTACAAGTGGTATCAGAGCATGGTCTAAGAGATTTAGGCGACTTGAGATAGGTGCCTAGACTTAGACTTTATTGTGTGTGCGCGTTACACGGGATTTGTAGCACTAACTGTTTTGTGTTGTTTTAGCAATCATCAAGTGAGATAGACATTGTACTAGCGAATTAATGCGACGTGATCGCGTAACAATGAATAGCTACCATTGTTACGGGTTCAAATCGTGTCAAACAAGCGATGTACGACGATTGTTGAGCAAGATGGGGTAGTGTGGTGTATATGTATATACATATGTGTTAAGTCCTTTCGTTTTGTAGCTTAATTTACTTCGTTTTATAGAATAAAGATGAGAAATGGACACGACACCAATGACAGAAGTACGAGTGAGGACGTTGAACTCACGGCCAAGGTTGAGGTCATCTTTAAAAGGCTAAAGAAGGATTTTCTTGACGATGTCCGAAAGGTCTTCCAAGAGTCGATTGATGGACAAGTGACCGAAATGATCAATGAACGAAAGAAAGTCGCAATAGAGGAGGCTTTAGAGGCTAGAAACATTTATCCTCGAGGCGAAGGGGGTGAAGGTAATGGTGGGGGTGGAAGGCGGGACTTCCACTACAAAAATTTCAAGGATACTCAATCTCCAATGTTTAATGGGGTGAGGGATCCATTGAAAAGCACTTGTTGGATTTCCGATATCGAGGGAGCGTTCCGTACCGCGGAGTGTCCTCCCGATAAGAAGACGAGGTATGGGTCTAGCATGTTGCGCGAAGAGGGCAAGTTGTGGTGGGATGATAAAATCAAATTATATGGTGAAGAGCAATGCACGTGCTTGACATGGGAGGAGTTTAAGAAGGAATTTTTCCAAGAATACCGAACTTCTTCCGATCTTGATAAAATCCGGGACGAGTTGCACAATTTGCGACAAGGTTCAATGGACTTGGTTACTCTCAAGTCTACCTTCTTGGCAAAGACTCGTTTTTGTCCAGAGTATGTTGGTGATGATCACAAGTTGATGCTAGATTTCTACCGTACTTTAAGTGATGAGTTGAAGGGTAAGATTAGCTGCGGTATGGCTAAGTCTTTTGAAGATTTATACGAATTGGCTAGGGGTTTTGAGCCGGAGGTTCCAAGAAAAAGCGATTTCACTTTTTCAAAGAGAAAGTTTGAAGGTTCGAGTTATTCGAACTTTTCAAATAAAAAGAACAAGAAAGGCTCCGAAAGCGTTAATAGTGTGAAGAAGGGTGCTTCCGGAGGTTTCAGACCCACGTGTTATAATTGTAATCAAAGAGGGCACATAGCCCATTATTGTACCAAGGCGTCGACCAAGCTTACTTGTTATAATTGTTGTAAAGAGGGACACAAGAGGCCGGAATGTCCCGATTTGAATAATGATCATGTGAAGAAGTTGGAGAGAGTGGCGGGTACGACTAGGGGTCACAATTACTTGATGACCAATGATGAGGCCAAGCAATCCAACGAAGTTGTCTCAGGTACTTTTATGGTTAACTCAAATCCGGCAAGGATTCTATTTGATAGCGGTGCAAATTTGTCGTTTGTATCTCCAAAATTTGTGCCTAGACTTAATAGACCGTTAGCTAAGTTAAGTCGTCCGGTAGAAGTCAAAATAGTGGACGGCAAAACGGTGCTAGTGGTTGATGTGTGTAAAAATTGTGATGTCGTTTTTGGTGCCGAAAACTTTAAGATTGATCTTATCCCGATGACTTTGGGTGATTTCGATATCATTGTTGGTATGGATTGGCTCGATCATAATAGAGCCGATATTGCATGCCATGAAAAATTTATTCGTGTGAAAACCCCGAGTGGGGGAGAGTTAATTATTCACGGTGATAAGCGTAGAAAACTTGTGCCGATATGCAATTTTGCACGGGCACGTCGTTTCCTTGATAGTGGTGGCATGGCTTTTCTTGCCCATGTTGTTGATACTCGTGATGAGCCACCACCCATTCGCGAAATTCCGGTGGTTAGTGAATTCAAAGACGTTTTTTCGGACGGGTTACCGGGTGTTCCAGCGGAAAGACAAGTTGAATTTCGCATTGAGTTGATTCCGGGGGCTACCCCCATTGCTAAAACTCCTTATCGTTTAGCTCCGACGGAAATGCAAGAGTTGTTAAATCAAACCCAAGAGTTTCTTGAGAAGGGTTTTATTCGACCGAGTGCCTCCCCATGGGGCGCTCCGGTTTTATTCGTGAAAAAGAAGGATGGAAGTATGCGGATGTGCATCGATTATCGGGAGTTAAATAAAGTGACGATTAAGAATCGTTATCCATTATCTCGGATTGACGATTTGTTTGACCAACTCCAAGGTGCAACGTATTTCTCTAAAATCGACCTACGGTCCGGCTATCACCAAATGCGGGTCCGTGAGGAAGACGTCGAGAAAACGGCTTTTCGAACGCGTTATGGGCATTTTGAGTTTGTAGTTATGCCTTTTGGTCTTACGAATGCACCGGCGGCATTCATGGACCTTATGAACCGAGTGTGCCAACCTATGTTGGACAAGTCGGTGAATGTGTTCATTGACGACATACTTGTCTATTCGAAGAGTATGAAGGAACATGAACATTTGCGAAGTGTGTTAAAGACGTTGCGGAAGGAGAAGTTGTATGCTAAATTCTCCAAATGTGAATTTTGGCTAAGGGAGATTCAATTCCTTGGCCACATTGTGAACAAAAATGGTATTCAAGTAGATCCGGGGAAAATAGAGATGATGAAGAGTTGGGAACGATCAACTTCGCCTATGGAAATTCGAACATTTCTCAGATTGGTCGGTTATTATCGTCGATTTATCCAAGACTTTTCTAAGATCGCTTCTTCGTTGACGAAATTGACGAGGAAGAACGCGAGATTTAATTGGGAGAACGAGCAAGAAATTGCTTTTCAATTGCTAAAAGAGAAATTGTGTCAAGCTCCGGTGTTAGTGTTGCCGGAAGGAGTGGAAGACATGACGGTTTATTGTGATGCTTCGTTAAATGGGATCGGGTGTGTTCTATTGCAAAGAGGTAAATTCATCGCTTATGCCTCTCGACAACTAAAGGAACACGAAACGAGATATCTGACTCATGATCTTGAGTTGGCGGCGGTTGTGCATGCGTTGAAAATTTGGCGCCATTACTTGTATAGTGTCAAGAGTACGATTTATTCGGATCATAAGAGTTTGAAACACCTCTTCAATCAGCGAGATTTGAATTATCGCCAACGTAGGTGGATGGATGTAGTAAAAGATTATGATTGTGAAATACTTTATCATTCGGGCAAGGCGAATGTGGTCGCGGATGCGTTAAGTCGAAAGAGTCACCACCCGGCGTTACGATTGGGATTGTTACGTATGATTATTACTAACAATTTTCTTGAAAAACTTGGTGTGATTCAAATAGAGGCTTACGTTCACAACAAGCATGCGGAACGAATCATGGGGCAATCGGAGTTCATTACTATGGGCTCGCGTGGTTTGTTGTCTTTTCAAGGAAGAGTGTGGGTGCCTAAGATGGGTGATTATCGACAAGTGCTACTTGATGAAGCACATAAGTCAAAGTATTCCATTCATCCGGGTGCGACGAAAATGTATCTTGATTTAAGGAAAGATTATTGGTGGCCGGGCATGAAACGTGATGTTGTGAAGTATGTTGAGCAATGCGTCACGTGTTTGCAAGTTAAGGCCGAGCACCAAAAGCCGTATGGTAAGTTACAACCGTTAGAAATCCCGAAATGGAAATGGGAGCACATTACCATGGATTTCATCACAAAGTTACCTAAAACGGAGAGAACCCAATTTGATTCGATTTGGGTTATAGTTGATCGATTGACGAAAAGTGCTTTGTTTCTTCCCATTCGAGAAGCGATATCGCCGGAGACTTTGGCTAATTTGTTTATCAAGGAAGTCATCTCTCAAAACGGGGTTCCTATATCTATTATTTCGGATCGAGATACCCGTTTTACATCTCGGTTTTGGGAAAAGTTTCATGAAGATATGTGTACCCAATTGAAATTGAGCACGGCGTATCATCCTCAAACGGACGGTCAAACCGAGCGTACGAATCAAACTTTGGAGGATATGTTACGGGCGTGTATTATTGATTTTGGTGGTAGTTGGGACGAGCACTTACCTTTGGTGGAATTCTCGTACAATAATAATTATCATACTAGTATCGGGATGCCACCTTACGAGATGCTTTATGGGCGGAGGTGCCGAACTCCTATTTGTTGGGGTGAAATTGGTCAAAGAGAAATCGGGAGTACCGATTTGGTTTTAGAGACGAATAGCAAGATTGATATGATTCGGGATCATTTGAAAAAGGCTCAAGATAGACAAAAGTCGTATGCCGATAAACGTAGGTGAATGATCAAATTTCAAGAAGGTGACATGGTGATGCTTAAGGTTTCGCCATGGAAGGGCATTATTCGGTTTAGAAAATGGGGAAAGTTAGCTCCTCGGTTTATTGGGCCATTTAAGGTTTTAGCTCGTGTTGGTGAAGTCGCGTATCGTTTGGAATTACCCGAAGAGCTTGCGAGGATCCATAATACATTCCATGTTTCCCACCTCTGCAAGTGTCTTGCGGATCATTCATCTTGGGTACCATTAGAAGAAATTGAGCTAAACAACAAGTTAGAATATATTGAGGAGCATATTGCCATACTCGATGAGAAGGTCAAAAGGTTGAGAAATAAAGAAGTGAGGACTTTTAAAGTTCAATGGCTTCAGAGTAAAGGTTCCGAGTTTACGTGGGAGCCCGAATAATTCGTGTTGGTTTATCTTCCTTCTTGTCATGCGGCTTGGATCGCGAGGACGCGCCCCGATTCAAGTGGGGGAGAGTTGTAAGGCCCAAATATTTGTAGTGTACATAAGTGTATTTATGATACTTGAAGTGGGGGTTTTGTTGTACATATTTAAAATGAAGAAAAATTCTGCCCAGGCCATCCGTGCGCCGCGCAAGTTAATGGCGCGCAGCGCCAATTGCTGACAGTTCACTTAATCTTTTTTTTTTAATTAGATATTTTGAGGGCTTTTTGGTAATTACACATGGGGGCCCGAATTAAAGGCCCTAGATCAGTCTTGGAGCTTCATTTACTCCATCTTCAACAATCCTTATCACCTCCATTTAATTTCTAGAGAGAGAGTGATATTCTAGTGAGGGAAAACTCATTTTGGGGAAGAAGAAGAAGAAATCTTGTTTAAGCTCAAGTTCTAAAGTTGTTCATCTACTTCATAGCTACGTTTTGAGTGTGGTGGTATGTTCTAACATTGTTTTCCTTGTTTAATTTGATTAAGGGTTAGGGTTTGGGGTAAGTGATGAACTTAAAACCCATTTGTTAGTGAATTGGGTATTTTGGGTGAATTTGGGTCATGTAGACTCAAAGATGACTAATTAGGGTTTTTCAAAGTATTAATTGATGTTTATGAGCTTAAATTAGTTAGTCAATTACTAGCACACCTAGATATAAGTAAATGGGCGTTGTGTGGGTTAGTGGATGACCCGAAATGGGTGTGTTGACCTTAATTTGGTCAAATGGGTCAAAATGGACCTAAGTTGGTTAATGTTGTTGTGTAATGCATAAAACTTGTGTTGAAATGTGTTTTAAACCTAACTTGGCTAATGATTAGGGTTTTGGGGATGTTAACCCAAATATTAGGGTTAAGGGTGCAAATGGGTCGAAATTGCACCATGGGTCAAGATAACACAAGAATGAAGTTTTATTTGGTTGACCAACTTGAGTTGTGATTGATATTATGTATAATGTAATAGGTACATTACATTGAAGATTTCCGAACTTGATTACTTTTCACAAGAGGCTTTGAGGTGAGTGGAGTAATTATACGTATGTGTATATGACGTGTTTATTTGTGGGTGTTATGGTATGAACCATCGAGCCGGTAGTGCCATAACATGTGTACGATAAGATGTGAACCACGATCCGGTAGCATCGAGTGTGAACCACGAGCCGGTAGCACTATAAACTAGATGTGAACCACGAGCCGGTAGCATCGAGTGTAAACCACGAGCCGGTAGCACTATAAAATAAGATGTGAACCACGAGCTGGTAGCATCGAGTGTGAACCACGAGCCGGTAGCACTATAAAAGAGTATGACTCAATTGCGTATGGTGTGAACCACGAGCCGGTAGCACCATAGCATTTATGGTTAACCATATTGAGATTGTCGATTATTTAGCATATTGTTTATATATATATACATTGTGTTGAGTATATGCTAATGCGGTTTTGTGATAACGTACGACTTGTTAAGTGTTTTGGGTACTATGACATGCTAATTGACTTACGAGTTCGTACGAGGTATTTAATGAATGTGATTGCAAATAGATGGGTTATATATATGTATGTGTAATTATTGAATTCACTAAGCTTTGCTTACCCTCTCGTTGTTTACCTTTTTATAGGCTCGGGTATGGACAAAGGTAAGGGCGTTTGTTTGGAGTAGAGATCCCGTTGTGTTAGGGGACGCTTTTGGAGATATTAGCTTTTGGAGTTTGACCGAGACTTGAGTAGTTTAACCCCAAACACCATGCTCGTAGTGTTGTTTGATATTTAATTTTTTTGCGGTCGAAACTCACGTTATGTATTAAACTCGTAATTCAAGCCGATGCGGGCCCCGCTTTGTAAAACTTATTTTATGTTTGAATCGTGTTAGTTTTACATATTGGATTATGTTTTTAAAAGCGTTTCATCTAAATATGTCGGGAAGTGGGCGATCTTTTTCACAAAAAAGGAAAAGTTGGACAGGCCGTTTTGGCGCGCCGCGCCACTATGCTGTACAATTTTTTTTTTTATTTTGCATATTTCGATTGCATATGGGTTGGGATGTTACATTTATGTCAACTTTGGTTATTTAATATGTTGGGTTTGTTTAAACTACATATTTTGATAAATTTCCTTTTTGGGAAACTTTTGAAATAAAAGAATGCAATGTTGCTTATTAAATTCATTTAAAGTTCGATCAAGCTGTGGGACCAAGTGACGGAGCCGTTAAGTGTACTTGATGGGATCATCACAGTTGGTATCAGAGCTTTGGTTGTAGGGAATTAGGCTGTATTAATGTGGTTAACCCTTGGTCTTTAAGGTGCATTAGAGTCTAGTCTACAACCCGGCCTTTCTTGTTATAGCATTATTATGCATTTCATTTCACATGAGTAGTAATTATATGTTATTGCTTATGAGGTTTCTATTTTGTATGTGGTTTGTGGTTTTACTGTTTGCAGATGGCGGCCTCGAGCAACAATTCCGTTCCTGCTCCCGTTTCCCAGTCTACCGCCCGTCATCATGCGCGACAGCCTCGCCTGAGGGACCCTGTTAACTATACATGGCTACCATCACTCATATGACTAGGGCGTATACGAACGTGACACGCATTGATGCTCTCAGCGACTGTATGCGTGTCTTATCGCATACGGAAGTGATGGATGAGATTAAAGCTGATATGGATATGTTCATTAGCTTCAAACATGGGATTGAGTTTGAGACTAGGAAGCGTAACCGAGAGGTGGACGCTAGGTTCGAGGCTCTTGAGAGCGTGATTCGTGGTCTTAGGACGGAGTTGGAGGAGGTGAAGGGAAAGTTGAGGAAGTATGAGACTCCTGAAGGGCCTCATACCGGCCCAGCTTATCACACCCGCTCCAAGCAGATGTGATATGATGATTCATGAGTGATTATTTTATTTCATAGACTATTTGTCCTTTTTATACATTCATTTTTGGGTGATGTACGGCGTTTTGCCGAGGATTTTGTTATTGGATATTTCATTTATGTATGGATGGTTATTTCTTTTATGACATCTGTTATCATTATCATATTTTATTATGGTATTGTGACTCTTGGCATGTTATATTATGCGTAATATAGTTCATGTATGTTAGGTGCTATGTATGTTGTATGATTTTTATCATAAAGTATGTATGCATGTCGTGGCTATTTCTATAACTATCATGTTATTACTCATAGTGTTCATTGACTATTATTTTAATGGTTAGTATTTTCGTGTTCGATATATTCCTTTATAACACTGGTATTATTCTTAGTACTAACGGTTGTGTTATTCTATTTTGAAGATCATGCCTCCCCGTGAGTCCAACGAAGCTCGTATGCAACAAATAATTTCTGAAGGGATTGCAGCTGCTATGGCAGCTAATGCTAATGCCAATGCCAACAATCAGGTGGGATGCTCCCACAAGACTTTTATGGAAAGTCGTCCACAAGAATTTAGTGGCACCGAGGGACCCATTGGACTTACTCGTTGGTTTGAGAAGGTTGAGTCTATTTTTCAGGTTAGTAGAGTCCGTGATGAGGACAAGGTTAGTTTTGCCAGCTGCACTCTCAAAGACAGTGCTTTAACTTGGTGGAATAATTTGGTTAGCTAGTTTAGGTAATGTTGCTGCTTATGGTTTGTCTTGGAATGATTTTAAAGAGAGGATGATCACCCGTTATTGTCCCAGGGGTGAACTTAAGAATTTGGAGACTGAGCTTAAGAACTTAAAGATGAAGGGCACCGATTTAGATGCCTATGAGCAAAGGTTCTTTGAACTGACATTGTTGTGTCCAAATGCTTATGCTGATGAGGACCGTAAAATTGAAGCTTATATTGATGGGTTATCTGAGCAGATTGAGCATGGAGTTGAGTCTAGTGAGCCCCAGACTATTGAAGCTGCCATGTCTATGGCGCATAAGCTTAATGATAAGATTTTGAGAAGAAGTAACCAAGCTGCGACTGATGCCAGTGAGGAAGTTGTTAAAAAGGCTGATGATGGAAAAAGGAAGTGGGATAACAACCGCAACCAGAACAAAAGTCAGTAGAAGAAACAAAATACTTCTAGTTCTAATAACCGTAATCAGCGTGTTTGTCCACGATGTTATAAGGCTCATGATGGTTATTGTACGGTTACTTGTAAAAGGTGTTCCAAGCAGGGACACATTGCTAAAAATTGTACGGTGATCATGCCGGATACTGCTACTCCTACTATAAGTGGTGGTAAAAATGGTGGTAACAATGGTGGTAATGGTAATGGGAAGCTGAGAAATGGTGGAAATCAGAAGGTGTGTTATGAATGTAGTAAAATTTTGCATTTCCGTGATACCTGCCCTAACAAGAAGACCACTGAGAATGCACGTGGAAGGGCATTCAACATTAATGCCAGGGATGCTGAGGAAGATCCAAAACATGTTACGGGTACGTTCTCGATCAACGACTTATCGGTTTATGTACTATTTGATTCAGGGGCTGATTTGAGTTTTGTGTCGAGTAAATTTAGTCCAAAAATCAAAACTCCGTTAACTCCTCTAGACCGAACTTATGTTGTAGAGATAGCTAATGGTAAATTGTTTACTGCTAAGACTATGTATCGTAAGTGCAACATTAATCTAGCTGGTAGAGATTTTAAGGTAGATTTAATACCGATTGACCTAAGCAGTTTTGACGTTGTTATTGGCATGGATTGGTTGTCCGCGAATCGTGTTGAAATCATGTATTATGAGAAAGCTGTCCGTATTACTAATGTGGTTGGAGAGCCGCTGATGGTTTTTGGGGATAAAAAATGCAGACAGTTGAATCTTGTTAGCTGTTTGAAAGTTTATAAATATCTTCGCAAAGGCTGTCATGCTATTCTAGCTCATGTTGTTGATTCTGATAAAGAATAGAAGAGCATTGTTGATGTTCATTTTGTTAGAGATTTTCCCGAGGTGTTTCCCGAAGATTTACCTGGCCTTCCGCCGCAACGCGTGTTAGAATTTCAAATCGATCTTGTTCCCGATGCTGCTCCTGTAGCACGTGCTCCTTATCGACTTGCGCCTTCCGAACTTCAAGAATTGTCGAGTCAACTCCGTGAGTTTTTAGACAAGGGTTTTATTCATCCTAGTTCATCCCCTTGGGGAGCTCCTGTTATGTTTGTTAAAAAGAAAGATGGTTCGTTTCGTTTGTGTATTGATTATCACGAATTGCAAAAGCTTACAGTTAAAAACCGTTACCCTCTTCCTAGAATTGATGATTTGTTCGATTAGCTTCAAGGTTCGTCTGTTTATTCTAAGATCGATCTTCGTTCGGTTATCATCAATTGCGGGTTAAAGAATCTGATATTTCAAAAACCGCTTTTCGCACCCGCTATGGTCATTACGACTTCCTTGTTATGCCGTTCGGATTGACTAACGCACCTGCTGTGTTCATGGACCTCATGAACCTTGTGTGTAGACCCTATCTGGACAAATTTGTTATTGTTATCATCAATGATATTCTTATTTATTCCAAGAGTGATGAAGAACATGAAGAACATTTAAAGTTGGTGCTCGATTTGTTGAGGAAGGGGGAACTGTACGCTAAGTTCTCTAAGTGTGCTTTCTGGTTAAGAGAAGTTCAATTCCTTGGACACGTTGTTAGTAAACAGGGAATACAAGTTGATCCTGCCAAGATTGAGGCAATTGAAAATTGGGAAATTCCGAAGACTCCTACTCAGATCCGTCAGTTTCTAGGGTTGGTAGGTTACTATAGAAGGTTCATTCAAGATTTCTCTCATATAGCGAAACCTCTGACTGCTTTAACGCACAAGGGGAAAAAGTATGAGTGGAAGGATGAACAAGGGACTGCTTTTCAAACTCTGAAGAAGAAGTTGACTACCGCTCCGATACTGTCACTGCCTGAGGGTAATGACGATTTTGTTGTCTATTGTGATGCATCGCATCAGGGCTTTGGTTGTGTTTTGATGCAACGAAAGAAAGTCATTGCATACGCGTTACGTCAGTTGAAGATCCACGAACATAATTATACAACCCATGATTTAGAATTGAGAGCTGTTGTGTTTGCGCTTAAGATTTGGAGACATTATTTATATGGGGTCAAAAGTACAGTGTACACTGATCACAAAAGTCTTCAACATATTCTTGATCAAAAACAGTTGAATATGAGGCAGCGAAGATGGGTTGAGACATTGAATGATTATGATTGTGAACTTTTATATCATCCGGGAAAGGTCAATGTTGTGGCCGATGCATTAAGTCAAAAAGAGAGGGTTGAACCTCGCAGATTTAGAGCCTTGAACATGACCATTTGAAACAAACCTCGCAAGGCAGATTCTTGAGGCACAACAAGAAGCCTTGAAGGAGGAGAATTTTGTGAACGAGAAGGTCAGAGGCATGGCTAAGAAGTTTGAGGTACGAGCAGATGGTACTAGATAATTCGCGGGATGTCTTTGGGTTCCAAAATTTGGTGATTTGTGACAACTTGTGTTAGATGAGGCTCATAAGTCTAGGTACTCTATTCATCCTGGTTCAGGAAAGATGTATCATGATCTTAAGGAGCTATATTGGAGGCCTAATTTGAAAACTGATGTGGCTATTTATGTGGCTAAGTGTTTGACCTGTGCTAAGGTTAAAGCTGAACATCAAAAACTGTCCGGACTGCTGGTGCAACCTGAGATTCCTGAGTGGAAGTGGGAAGGGATTACGATGGACTTTATTACTAAGTTACCGAGAGTTGTGGGTGGTTATGATACCATTTGAGTGATTGTAGATCGACTCACAAAGTCAGCTCACTTTTTACCGATTAAAGAAACAGATTCGATGGAGAAACTTACTCATTTGTATTTGAAGGAGATTGTTTCGAGACATGGTGTTCCTGTATCTATTATTTCGGACCGAGACAGTCGATTCACATCGAGGTTTTGGCAGTCTTTACAGGAAGCTTTGGGAACTAAGTTGGATATGAGCAGTGCTTATCATCTACAGTCGGATGGTCAGAGTGAAAGGACCATCCAAACGTTGGAAGACATGTTGAGGGCGTGCGTAATTAATTTTGGTAATGGTTGGGATAGGTACTTGCCACTGGCTGAATTTTCTTATAACAACAGTTATCATGCAAGTATTAAAGCCTCACCGTATGAAGCTCTGTATGGTAGAAAGTGTAAGTCTCCTATATTTTGGAATGAGGTTAAGGATGCTCAACTCACCGGTCCAGAAATTATTCATGAGACTACAGAGAAGATCGTACAGATTTACAAGAGATTGAGAACTGCTAGAAGTCGGCAAAAGAGTTATGCCGATATTCGAAGAAAAGATATTGAATTTCAGGTCAGTGACCGTGTTATGTTAAAGGTATCGCCTTGGAAGGGTGTGGTACGATTTGGTAAAAGAGGAAAGTTGAATCCTCGATTTGTTGTACCGTTTGAGATTACAGAGAGAGTTGGACCCGTGGCATATCGTTTGAAACTGCCACAAGAACTTAGTGTCGTTCATGACGTTTTTCATGTATCGAATTTGAAGAAGTGTTTGGCTGAGGCCGATGAAACTATTCCTATAGATGAACTTCATGTTGATAAACAACTCCATTTTATTGAGGAACCTGCCGAGATTATGGATCGGGAGGTTAAGACTCTTAAGCAAAGTATAATTCCTATCGTCCGAGTGAGATGGAATGCCAGACGCGGACCCTAGTTCACTTGGGGATGTGAAGATCAGATGAGGCAGAAGTACCCGCATTTGTTCCCAGATGACGAGTCAACCCCTGCACCTGCTTAAATTTCGGGACGAAATTTCTGTAACGGGAAGGTACTGTCACGACCCTACTTTTTCCGTTATCTCTTACCGTTTATTATTTAATGTCCGTTAATTTCTTTTTGTGCCACGTCATTTCTATGACCTATATTATTATTTTTGTAATAATATATTATTTATTATGTGTTATGTGAATATTTGTACTCATATTTTAAACTGTACGTGTTTACGTGTCGTGGATTTCTATCCGGCGAATCTTTTCGGTTTTCAAACCAATGGTCAAACTTTTGGGATTTTTAAATCCAAATTATTTTAAATATGATACCTTGATATCATATGATTATATATAGTGTTTATATATTTTATTCGTCGCGTATTTGTTATCTCTCCGAAAAATCAATCGCGTAGTAGCGTTTTTGCGTTTCGGGCTTCGATCGGACTTTCGGGCCAAACCAAATTATCAATATAATATTTTGGTCTATTGGGGCCCACCCCATGACCCTATCTTAGCCGAAATCCCACTCCTTACCCATATTTTTCTTATTTTGCATTTTATTCCATTTTACATTCATTTTACACATTCATTTTCCTAATAACCCTAACACACATTCTCTCATCTCTTTCACTTCTCTCTTGGCTGAAACCCAAGCCTCCCTACTCACAAAAATCAGCCACCTCTTGATCATATACTATTCTTCATCATTTTGCAAGATTAGTGACACAATCGGATTTTCCATTTCGCGATCGATAAGCTTCTTCTTCTTGATTTCTCGATTAGGGTATAAACCCTAACCCTAGCTTTTTGATTTTTATTTAATTTTACTAATTTTGATGTTATTATGATAGTATAGTGCTTGTGTGTTGTTGGATTAATGATTGTATGCATAGAATCACTCGTTATTACATGTTTTCGGTTTGATTAATTTTGGACAGCAGACTAATCAACCATTTCAGTACACTTAAATGAATTCATTGTTAATTTAAAGTGCCTAGATGTGTTCCTCTCATCAATACATTGATTTTAGACTCCGGATTCAGGTTATTTCGATTCCCGGAACTTAAGTTATGATTAAAATGGTGTTTTCATGAAATTAAAATATAAAACCGAATGTGTTCAGTTTTGGTCCGACTTTGTGACCATTTTTGGAGTCTATAGGGTGTACTAGTGTGTTAGGATTGATTATTAGATGAACTTTCATGTTCGGATAATCGAAATCCGAGCCACGGATCACCCGGTATAACTAAAACTTGTTTTTGAACGGATTAAAGCTTCAAGTTGATTCATGGCTGTAGGTCATGACTTGGGGACTGTTTTTAGGGTGTTTGCCCCTCATTATCACTCTCATTATTAAATTAAATTAAAAATAATAAACATGTAAGCTAAACATTTAAGCTACGATTTAGGGACTGTTTGGATTTGCGTTTTGAAAATTGATTATAAGTTTAAAATAATTAGATATAAATAATCAGATGTATCAAAACATGTTATAAATTAATAGTGTTTGAATTTGATTATACTGTTTGACAGTGCAATAATCAAATAATGAGTGAATAAAGTGTTTGGTAAATCTGATTATTTTAGTTATATTAACAAGTAAAATGCAATAATCTGATAATCACGTTTTGCTGCCGTAAGGGGTGACTTGCTTTTCATTTTCACGTTTTGAGTCTCACAAATCGCAAATAATCACTTTTTTGTTTAACTTACCAAACACTATAAACTGATTATGTACGATTTGAAAACATGATAATCAGATAATCAAGTTCTAAACGCAAAGACAAACACCCCCTTATATATTTTGGATTTTAAAATTATGGTATTATAAATGTCTAATAATGAAAAGGTTCATAAATATCGTTCAATGAAATCTAAATTAAAAAATTTGAATGGATCTCGAACAGATATAATAAAATTGGTCTCGAATGGAATAAATGGATCACTTCCCTATTGGTTACGATTGTGATGGTGTCATTAGGTCTGGTATTGGGTAATTTCGTTTGGGTTTTAAGGTGTGTGTTATACTTGTTAGAGCACTAAGTTTGGGGTGAAAAGGATCTTGTTTAGTTTGCTTTGTAACTGAATTTTCAGTATTGTGGGCTAAACTCGGTCCTGCTTGCGTTTTTTTATCAAGTCTGCTCCAAGCTTGGTTCTCGTTTTGGTATGAGATGCGTAGCCAACCTCGTTTTGTAGTATAGGATTCTCGATTTTTTTAGACGTTTCTAGATTTGTATCGTTTCATGTTTCTCAGGATCGTTTGTATTTGTAAAACCTTTATCGATAAATAAATTCATCTTTCTACTGTTAAAGAAAAGTTGTAAAATATATAATTATGTGGATATTCATAAATTCTCTTCTTTTATTGTTATCTAATATATATGTTGAGATTTTTTTTATTTCTGACTTTCAATAAACTAAAATGCATACATCTATCATGATGAGTCAAAATTTTGCTTCCGACCAAATGAAATCACAATCGGTGAAAGATTAGAATAAAAATGTGTAGTTAACCATTACCTTATGCTCAATTGACGAAAATAACTACCCATTCTTCTGGCAACATTTTATTAATTTGTGTCTATTAACTCGTTTAATCCAGCTAATATAAAATATGGATAACTAAAATTAAATAAATATAGATATTGTTATTAATAACTAAAATTAAATGAATATAATATTCGTCAAAAAATTCACTTTGAAGTATATAACTTATCTTTTTAAAAGTATTAAGGAATATATGTGAATAGATATAATACCATGTAAGACCATTACATTTGTAATGGGGGAGGAGTGTTGGTTGGTGGTGTGAGTTTTTTTTTTTTTTTTTTTTTTTTTTTTGCAGTTTTTAAAAGACTAGGTTGTGCGAGTTTTTTATGTGGAGTAATGGTGGTGTGAGTTTTTAGTGTTAATGTAAAATATTGTAATGATGTGTTAAAATAGTAATTGGTAAAATAGTAAAAAAGAATAAAAATAATATTTTAAAAAATATAAAATCAACAAACCCGAACTCACACTCTCACACCGGTTGTTTTTCTTGTGGGATTCTAACTAATGTCCAACCCACATGATAAACCAACGTCCCCATTAGGTGAAAAGTGGGTGCGGCTTTTGTGCCACCTAGGAACCCACGGTCGTCGGTGACCCCATTAGACCACTATTAACGGCCCGTCTATCATGTGACGATCGCTCCAAATCCATATGGAAGACCACGTCATTCATCGATTTCATTGCGAGGTATTTGACCTCTATATGATACGTTTTATAAACATTACATTCTTTTGAAAAGGTATACCATAAATGAATATTTAAATCCAAGGTTTTCGACATCTGATGATTTCTACATATAGACAATCACCGTAAATAATGGTTTACAATAATACTTCCGTTGACAATGCAGTCAGAATAAGATACATGGTAATGGTTTTGTGAATGCAACGTTTTCTTGAATAAAGCATGTATGACTCCATGCACATAGCTTGTATAACAGATAAGCAAATAGTGGAAGACTTCTAGAAACCTGAGAATAAACATTCTTAAAAGTGTCAACACAAAGGTTGGTGAGTTCATAGCTTTAATGTTTCGCATAATCTGTATATAAAGGTGGATCACAAGATTTCAGTTGTTTCATTCAGAAACATTTTTCAAAATATTCTACAAGATTGAGCACCCTGGTAACTAAACTTTAACGTCTATAATAAGTACCCCTGTTTTAACATACATGCAACCAACATGTACAATACACGCAATCCAACGTGTACTAACCTCAAATAGCATACGTCTGTTTTATAGTTCAGGCTAGGGTTTCTATACCTGGGACAGACGGGGATGTCAAGCCCTATGGATCCATATAAAACTACTCACACCCACCAGTTCTTATAATCGGCAGTTACTAGTTACCAAAGCTAAGAGATTTTCGGTTCAAACTCGGTGTAGAATTTAGTATGTACTTATATCCATTGCGTTTAAAATAAAGTGCATGTATTCTCAGCCCAAAAATATAGATTGCAAAAGCAATTAAAAAGGGAACATATGAAACTCACCTTAGCAGCACATAAAGTCGTTCACCGAAATGTGCCCGAAACTCGGAATACCAAATAACCGTAGATCTCAACCTAGAGAACATATGTTGGTCAATAAATTTCTATCAAGCTAGGTCAGGTCATAGTGTATCACAATCCTAATGCTCGAGATCGACATACAAAAGTTATCAAAAGTCGTTTCAAAAAGTTAATCTGACTCAATACTATAGTTGAATGATCATGGCAATCGAAACATTTTAACATTTCATATAGTTTCCCAATACTTGTAAAATTAAACTATACTTTTTATAAGACTTTAAAATATGATAAAACAATCAATTTTGACAATTGTTCAACAAAACGAGACGTGCCTTATGTAAGAATTCATTTACTCGATTAGTAATATTTGAAAATTCAATTTATCAATCTTATAAACAAGTTGTTTAAATATCAATTGCAGATTCAAAAGCAATTCAATTAAAGTCAATCATAATTCAGTTGACCATATCTTTTAATTCGTTTATCAAAATTACGTGATTTCAAAATGAAAAGTTATTGATTTTTCGCCAGCTTTCCAAAAACATGCATATCACATACTTTTTATCAGTAGCATATGTATCAAATTCGTGATTCATCATAAACTATCTAACGACAAGATTTAGCATACAAGCATGCATAAATATATATATACTCAAGCACTAGACATGGATACACTAACAATATATAAAAGATAAGATATAAATGCTCACGTATCAATATTGTGATTCAATATTGTAGGAAAGTACGTAGACGCAACGGAGATGATAAACACTAGTTTAACTTACGAGCAATACTCTCGAACCATACCCATAACCTTCATAGCTATAACCCATAGTTTCCTGAGTTCTATCCCTCTCGAAAAACCCATTTTGAAACAACCCGAACAGCACTTCATCGTAGTATTTTATGTATAATAATACTATTATTAATAATATTAATACTCTTAATAATAATATAATAATAATAATAATAATAATAATAATAATAATAATAATAATAATAATAATAATTATTATTATTATTATTATTATTATTATTATTATTATTATTATTATTTAAATATAAATATATAGAGAGAGATACAGAGGGATGAAGGGATGAAGGAGTCGAGCAAAATGATCGCATTTTATACTACCTGACATGTTCTAGCCCTCCATGCGATCGCATGGTATTTGGGCATCATGTCCATACGATCGCATGGCCCTCTGATCCAGCTAATATTCGTTTGTTTGCTAGTTCGTTGACATATTATTTAATTATATATAATATATTTAATTTATATAATTAATTATATATTATATTAAATTCACGTGCATAGTTGACTTGTAATTTTCGTTCCGATGACTCGTATGTTGTCACTCGACTTATGTCCCGGTTCTGGTTTCTCGAACGCATTTTCGTACGCTTAGAAAACTTGCATTTTACGTTTCGTGACTCGTACCTTTGTCAAAATATAGACTTAAATTATACATAAACTATATCACTCGAAATATAACTTATACATTTGAGTGTTTTGGTCATTTACTTCTATAAATCATCGTCTCGTTATCTATCAAAGTATATTTAATAATATTGTTTTAAATCAAAACGTTTTATAAATATTCAATATTCATAAACACGTTTTAAATACACGTCGCAATATTTTTATGCAATTAATATTCCAAATTATCATATATATTCAAATAGATATATAAACCAATAAGTTTAATGCACAGTATCATATAATTAATACTTTGTTACGCATTCAAGTTATAGTATATATATGTATCTATTTACATATAAGTGCTCGTGAATCGTCGAGAACAACCGAAGGGTAATTAAACATATGAAAGTAGTTCAAAAATATTGAGATTCAGTTTTACAGGCTTTGCTTATCGTGTCGGAAATGTTAATCATACAAAGATTACGTTTAAATTTGGTCAGAAATTTCCGGGTCATCACAGTACCTACCCGTTAAAGAAATTTCGTCCCGAAATTTGTGTGAGGTCGTCATGGCTAACAATAAAAATGTTTTCATGACGTATATGAGTCGATAAATAGAGTTTTATCACCGTTGAATAATATGGATAAAACAATCCAATTACTCGAAGCGTATGAGAGAAGTTATCGTAATAGAGTGAAATAAAGGAATAGAGATTCGTCTTAACTTTTGACGTAGTCACGATTGATTTCCTGAATTTAAGGAATAGAAAAATCTTCATAATCCAAATAAGAATTGATTCTTCGGATTTTAAAGAAATTATGATTTTCTTTAATTAAATGCGGTCACCTGCCTCGATTGCTCTGTCTGTTATTTCGCTATAAATTAACCCCTTCCGTTTCATTTATTTTCACCACTCCTATAATCTTCTTCCTTATTTCATACTTCTTAATAGATTGTGAAAATGCTTAATCCAGTTCCGATTCTTGATATTTTCTTATCTATCGTATCCTTCATTCTTCTTATTCATCTGCCACCAGAGGAGGTTATTTTCTTCTACTATTACCTTAGGGTTATAGTGTTTTTCATTCTCCCGTGTCTTTATATTGCTATACGCATTGATATACACAGTTTGTAATTTCGGGGTTTTTATCAGGCTTTTTATTCTCCATTATATTTTGGAGCTTCATGCTTTTGTTTTCTCTTCCCGACCTTAAGTCAAGCGGATAATAGTCCAGAATTCGTAGATATGCATTTCGGAATGAACCTAGTCAATGTTCTAAGAAAGAAATTGTAATGGCACGATCTTGATTTGTCAAATTACCAGAATATCCGAAAAAGACCGAATCATCAAGAAAAATATTTTCTTGATATATTTAGAGATTATATAGAATGAAAGAGTTATGTAACACGGTTCATGATGAGGGTATGATCTGTGAACCTTTATCACGTTCCATTAGAAACTTAGCATGACTTACTGTAATATAATCACGTTGATAAAGTGTCATTATATTATACTAACTCATGCTTCAATTCCCAACACTACTTCAAAACATCCATTTTTCGAAATTTTTAGAATTTAGAAACTAAAATAGTTTCTTTTATGATGTAACACAGATAGCGCTAAGAGATAAATAATTTTCGGATGATAATAGTTATAAAGATATCTTCAGAAATATCGAAGATATTTATAATGAAAGATATGATAATATCTTAGAATTTCTAATATCGAAGGATGATGAAAAAGATTTGTTCGGAATGGATTTTGAGTTAGGAGCAAGGTATTCGTTAATGACTTCAGCAGATACTGAATCATTTGTATTCTTTGAAGGCAGGTTTAGTCTTTGTGATTTGTCCACAGCCTCCTTCATGGTCTGCTTAATCCGTTTTCCAGTTCCAAACCTTCTCTTTTTCTCCGCTTTACCACCATACTATTTTTTATCATCAAACTTTTGACTGTTAAGGTCGTTAACAGTTTTTGCTGCTTCATCAGCATTTTTCCAAAATTCGAAGAACTAGTTTCGCAGTTTGGGGTGTTTTTCAGAAACTTCACATTCAAAGTAAGTAAGTCTAGGAGATGGACATTGTATATATATAACTGTTGATGTAGAAACGCTGCGAGATTCAAAATACTGATTGCTGATTCTCGGTAATTGGTACGAAAATTCTCGTTACAAGACGCGGATGAGTATATGATAGGGTTTTAATGAGTATAAGAATTTTTCGGAAGGTCAAGGATCAATGAAGTTGTTGGTAAATTTACTGCTAATGTGGTGAAACATGAAAGGTTCCTCGGTAACAAGAACGTATATGTCAAGGTTACAATAAGGCTAATTTGAAAAGTCGAAGTTGACTGGTTGGAAGTGTGATAAAACTGGATACTTTGAAAAGGGATTGCAAGATTATTTTCGGTAATAACAATGCTAAAGGATCTTTCACAGTTTTGAAGTCAAAGTATAGCTTTGAAAGATGTAGAGATCTAAGAATGATGTCACCGGTTCAGAGTTATGACTTGGATTCTGATCCGTCAATATCAGAATATGTAATTGAATTTGTATGAAATGATTGTGTATCATTGTGAAGATAGTGAGTATAGTTAATGATTTTTTAATCAAAATTGAAGAATGTACAGTGTAACATATCAATTGCGAACTTAAATATTTCCCCGGGTATTACCTACCCGTTAAAGATTTCACAAGTAATATTTTGTACAAAAGAATTTTTCATTACAGTCTTTATGAAAATATATGTATGTATATTTTTCTTCAGATGTAATACAGATTTTCATGAGTTAATATTATATTAAGCTCATTTGATTTTTTTTTTTTTTGGCTTGAATTAGAAATAAATAATCTCTAAAATATTGGAGATTACATAATCTTCGCGGAGTATTTCACTAATGAAATCAATACTTCATTATTTATTCTTATTGATATTCCTCGGTGAAGGATGTTGGTGCTCGTGGAATTTTTGTGAACCTTACAAGGTACAGATGATGTTTTCTGGAAAGTTTCGAGTACATCGAAAATGAAAATGTAAAATCAATTATGTAATTGAATAATACACTTGGTTTATTAGGAAATGGAATTCATTGAGTTGAAACAGAGATTGTAGTTAACGATGGTTAAGTCGTTAACGAAAGATGTACATTATAGCATATTAGTAATATGAATTAACCGAGTAATATCTACCCTTTTTCAATTCATACACAATAGCTTAGTACGAAAAGATTTATGATGGTTTCAAAATTTATATATATAAGATATACATATAAATTCTTCAGAGGAATTGAGTTAATGATTCATAATTCGTTAATACAATATAATCGTTGTTGATTCGTAATAATGTCCACGGTGATTCTTGAACTGGCGGAGCTCGTGATGTTGTAGATGCTACTGGTGCTGACGATGCTGACGGTACTGTTGATATTGTGATATAACAAGTCTAGCTTGTAAATCATACACCATTCCGATCAGGGTTTCTACTCTATCTGATTTTTGGTTAAGGCTAGAATAGATAATATATAAACTTTAGAAATTACATAATCGTCGTAGAATGTTTCTCCGATGAAGTTATGAATCAATACTTCATCGGTTATTGTTGTTGGTACTCCTTGATATCTATGGTGAGTATGACGTTGATGCTCGAGGTACAGATTGTGATGTTGAGGTGTGGGATGCGGATGTTGTTATTGGTGGTGGTAATGATATTGTTGGTGTTGATGATGGTGGTACTGTTGATGTCGGTGATGCTGCTGGTGCTTGTAACCTTTGCGCCATATTCTCCAAAGCCAATACTCAAGCGCGAAGCTTGTTGACTTCTTCTATTACATCGGGGTGGTTGTTGGTTCGGACGAGCGGACGAATAAGATCTAGAATTTGAGATAGTATATAATCATGACGAGATACTCGGGAAATGAGAGAGAAAATCGTATTACGAACAGGTTCACCGGTAAGTGCTTCAGGTTCTTCGCCAATAGGGCAATGTGGTGGATTGAAGGGATCGCCTTTTTCTTGTCTCCAATGATTAAGTAAACTACGAACCCATCCCCAATTCATCCAGAATAGATGATGGCTAATTGGTTGATCCATTCCGGTCACACTGCTTTCGGAGCTCAGGTCGCATTCCATATCGGAATAGCGGTCGGAATCTGAGGAATTCGAACTTAATGCGGGATCCATCTTGTATAATCAGGGAATTGATTTTTGATATGAAATAGATTATAGGACATAGATTGATATTCTTCAACATATAATTTACATATGTATATATAATACCAAAATTCCATAAATTACGGAGAAATTTTCGGAAGATGTCAGGAAAAGTTTACAGTAACAGATACGCTAAGATATGAATTAGTCGATACGCTAAGATATGAATTTTGTCTATACACTATTCATGCAATAAATGCAGGCAAACGTGTCTAGACTTAAGAATGATAAGCAGGTAATTTTCGACAAGAAATGATAAGAAAAACTTTTGACATGCAGACACGGTCGAAGTCCAGACTTACTAATGCATCCTAACAACTATCAGTTAGACACACTAATGCAAGACCTGGTTCGCTAAGACCAATGCTCTGATACCAACTGTGATGATCGCTCCAAATCCATATGGATGAACACGTCATTCATCGATTTCATTGTGAGGTATTTGACCTCTATATGATACGTTTTATAAACATTGCATTCTTTTGAAAAGGTATATCATAAATGAATATTTAAATCCAAGGTTTTCGACATCTGATGATTTCTACATATAGAGAATCACCGTAAATAATGGTTTACAATAATACTTCCGTTGACAATGCAGTCAGAATAAGATACATGGTAATGATTTTGTGAATGCAACGTTTTCTTGAATAAAGCAAGTATGACTCCATGCACATAGCTTGTATAACAGATAAGCAAACAGCGGAAGACTTCTAGGAACCTGAGAATAAACATTCTTAAAAGTGTCAACACAAAGGTTGGTGAGTTCATAGTTTTAATGTTTTGCATAATCTGTATATAAAGGTGGATCACAAGATTTCAGTTGTTTCATTCAGAAACGTTTATCAAAATATTCTACAAGATTGAGCACCCTGGTAACTAAACTTTAACGTCTATAATAAGTACCCCTGTTTTAACATACATGCAACCAACATGTACAATACACGCAATCCAACGTGTACTAACCTCAAATAGCATACGTCTGTTTTATAGTTCAGGCTAAGGTTTCTATACCTGGGACAGACGGGGATGTCAAGCCCTATGGATCCATATAAAACTACTCCCACCCACCAGTTCTTATAACCGGCAGTTACTAGTTACCAAAGCTAAGGGATTTTCGGTTCAAACTTGGTGTAGAATTTAGTATGTACTTGTATCCATTGCGTTTAAAATAAAGTGCATGTATTCTCAGCCTAAAAATATAGATTGCAAAAGCAATTAAAAAGTGAGCATATGAAACTCACCTTAGTAGCACATAAAGTCGTTCACCGAAATGTGACCGAAACTCGGAATACCAAATAATCGTATATCTCAACCTAGAGAACATATGTTGGTCAATAAATGTCTATCAAGCTAGGTCAGGTCATAGTGTATCACAATCCTAATGCTCGAGATCGACATACAAAAGTTATCAAAAGTCGTTTCAAAAAGTTAATCTAACTCAATACTATATTTGAATGATCATGGCAATCAAAACATTTTAACATTTCACATAGTTTCCCAATACTTGTAAAATTAAACTATAGTTTTTATAAGACTTTAAAATATGATAAAACAATCAATTTTGACAATTGTTCAACAAAATGAGACGTGCCTTATGTAAGAATTCATTTACTCGATTAGTAATATTTGAAAATCCAATTTATCAATCTTATAAACAAGTTGTTTAAATATCAATTGCAGATTCAAAAGCAATTCAATTAAAGTCAATCATAATTCAGTTGACCATATCTTTTAATTCGTTTATCGAAATTACGCGATTTCTAAATGAAAAGTTATTGATTTTTCGCAAGCTTTCCAAAAACATGCATATCATATACTTTTTATCAGTAGCATATGTATCAAATTCGTGATTCATCATAAACTATCTAATGACAAGATTTAGCATACAAGCATGCATATATATATATATATATATATATATATATATATATATATATATATATATATATATATATATATATATATATATATATATATACTCGAGCACTAAACATGGATACACTAATAATATATAAAAGATAAGATATGAATGCTCACTTATCAATATTGTGATTCAATATTGTAGGAAAGTATGTAGACGCAACGGAGATGATAAACACTAGTTTAACTTACGAGCAATACTCTCGAACCATACCCATAACCTTCATAGCTATAACCCATAATTTCCTGAGTTCTATCCCTCTCGAAAAACCCGTTTTGAAATAACCCGAACAGTACTTCATCGTAGTATTTTATGTATAATAATACTATTATTAATAATATTAATACTCTTAATAATAATAATATAATCAATAATAATAATAATAATAATAATAATAATAATAATAATAATAATAATAATAATAATTATTATTATTATTATTATTATTTAAATATAAATATATATAGAGAGATACAAAGGGATGAACGGATGAAGGAGTCGAGCAAAATGATCGCGTTTTATACTACCTGACATGTTCCAGCCCTCCATGCGATCGAATGGTATTTGGGCATCATGGCCATGCGATCGCATGACCCTCTGATCCAGCTAATATTCGTTTGTTTGCTAGTTCGTCGACATATTATTTAATTATATATAATATATTTAATTTATATAATTAATTATATATTATATTAAATTCACGTGCATAGTTGACTTGTAATTTTCATTCCGATGACTCGTATGTTGTCACTCGACTTATGTCTCGGTTCCGGTTTCTCGAACGCATTTTCGTACACTTAGAAAACTTGTATTTTACGTTTCGCGACTCGTACCTTTGTCAAAATATAGACTTAAATTATACATAAACTATATCACTCTAAATATAACTTATACATTTGAGTGTTTTGGTCATTTACTTCTATAAATCATCGTCTCGTTATCTATCCAAGTATATTTAATAATATTATTTTAAATCAAAACGTTTTATAAATATTCAATATTCATAAACACGCTTTAAATACACGTCGCAATATTTTTATACAATTAATATTCCAACTTATCATATATATTCAAATAGATATATAAACCAATAAGTTTAATGCACAGTATCATATAATTAATACTTTGTTACGCATTCAAGTTATAGTATATATATGTATCTATTTACATATAAGTGTTCGTGAATCGTCGAGAACAACCGAAAGGGTAATTGAACATATGAAAGTAGTTCAAAAATACCGAGATTCAGTTTTACAGGCTTTGCTTATCGTGTCGGAAACGATAATCATACAAAGATTAAGTTTAAATTTGGTCAGAAATTTCCGGGTCGTCACAGATCACCCGCCGTTGGAGCCCGCCGTTCAACGGCGCCGATATTAGCGCGTCGCCGGTAACCCGCCGTTCAACGACCGTCGTTTGTTTTTTCATCGTATGATTCGGAGAAGCACGGAACAAAAGCAAGTAACGGATATAATTTGCTTTTGTTTTTTAGCCAAACTAGCCGTTTGGCTTTTTTGTTTTTTTTCACCTCCCACCTCATTATATACACTCAATTTTCATCCAACTTCAACACTCAATTTCTTCAAACTTCACGCTCTAAATTTCATCAAACATGTCTTCAATAAAAAAAACTCAAAATCGAAAACCAAAACAACCAAAACAAAAACAACCGGTACTACAAGAGTATACGGAAGATGAATGGAATTCGGTACTTTAAAACACGCTTCATGAAACTCAACAAAACCTCCATCAACAATATGAAAGTCCAAGTTCAATGGGAGGCCCGTCTTCTACTCCAATAAAAGGACCCCCATATTTGCCGAATCAATATCATCAACTCAACAATTGGGCCGTGAATCCTTTTTCTATACCACATTACCTTAGTATTCCCCACTACCAAAGTCAACAATATTACGCACCTCAAACGCCTCATTATAACTCACCTCAAACGCCACAGTTTAACCAACCTCAAAGCCCTTACATACCACAGTTTGACACACCCAAACTAGAAGATCTCGAACGTGTTCAACAAAGTCAACAAGATTCTGAACATGTTGAAGAAACACAAGATTTGCCCGCGACTAGAAAAGAAAAAAGGGCGAAGGTTTTGTGGTCCGACGAGGAATGTAGGATCTTAGCCGAGTGTTGGGTGCATGCTACTCTCAACAGTGAGTAGGAAACGCCCAAACGCATCAATCTTTTTGGGGTGGTGTCCGAGAAGAGTACAACGCTCAAGTGGCGGAAAAAAGACGCATGGATCAAATTACGGGCAAGTGGAGCAAAATGGCCAAAGATATCAAACTTTTTATCGGTATTCACGACAAACTCTCAAAGCATTGGCCTAGTGGTAACAACGACGCCGATATAATGTCGGCATGCAAGAAGGCATTTCGTGAACAACAAAGTAAATCCTTCCCGTACGAAGAAGCGTGGAAGGTTGTTAGAGACCAACCTCAAATCATGACTTACGAAACTGTGGTGACCGCCAAACATCGTGCAGCCGACCCTGAGCCTGTGAATTTGGGAGATGCCGAACAACCTTCGACTGATACCCCGACAGTCAATTTGGAGAATTTATTTCGAGGTCCACCACTCCGCCGTCCACCAGGTCGAGCAAAGAGTCAAAGGAGGTCTACATCGTCGGATGCGGTATCTCGTTGTTCAACGGATGATGCTAGAGATGCGGTTTTTAATGCATCAACCGCGACGCAAGAGACGATGAGGGCGATAAGAGAGGAGGCTGAGAAAAGGACTAGAAAGTTGGAAGAGCAAGTCGACACTACTGTAATGTTGGAAAGTTTGAAGCTTCTTTCGCAACCGGTGTCTTCCGACATTCCACCCGAGCAGTACGAGTTGTTGATGCGAGCTAGGAGTGACATAGCGAGAAAGTACTCGAGCAAGTTCCCGCAGCGTGATTAGTGTTTATTGTTTTAATTTCAGTGTATTGTACTCCGTGTGTTTTTTAATAAAATAAATTGTTGTTTTTATTTTACGTATTTATTTGTTTTAAATGTTGTAATTTTATATTTCGTATTTTTATTTGTATTTGTTTTTATAATAATGTAATGTTTAATTTATAAAAAAAATAAAAAAAAAAATTTCCATGACATTACGTCATGGATGTTAGCGTTTAGTCTTTGGTATGTCATGGGATGAAGGAGGAGAGAAGGTGCTGACCTGACGCTGATGTAGCAGTCAGTTTATCTATGATGGACCGTCATGGATGAGAGTGGTCTTACAATGGTCTAATTCACATTCGATTATATTCTCTCTATAAATATACCATAGAGCGAAAGCTACAAGAATGTAAATACAAGAGACTAACACGGATTTTATTTACTGATTACCCTCGTGAACATCCAACTAATGACTATGCACCACGTCACAATATCACAATCGAACATCTTATTTTTTTAGAATATATAATACATATATTGCAAATGCAAATACGAATATTTTAAGGATTTTTAGACAACTACTTATGAAGACTAGAAGAACTTGGGATTTTTTACATTTTTTCTCAAAGAAATTCCACGTCCTTTGAAAACTTTTGATGATTCACACAAGACAATTAACTAATGTATACTCTTTTTTTTTTGAAAGGCAATTAACTAATATAAATATTAATTTAAGTTATCATAAAAAGTAAAAATCAATTTTGATCGATCGCATAGGGAATTACTATGATATGGACAATTATTGTAAATTTATATTTGTATTTATATATAAAATGATATCAAATAATAAACTCTGGATTCAAACATCATAGATGATATAAATGTTTACAAGTTTTATAAGCCCGTCCAACGAACGAAAACGTAAAAAATATTAAATAATATATTATAACAACGCAGTTTTTAAAAGTAAAAAATGGTTTGTTCATTCGTGAGCTAAAGATAATAGAAAATTCAATACAAATAGTTTTATGAGCTCGTCTGTTGAACAGAAACGTAAAAATACTAAATAATCATTTATAAATACAACAATACATGCGTTTCTAAAAATTAATAGAAGATAGTTCATTTGTGTACCAAAGATGTTGAAAGCTTGCACATACTTGCTTCTTTTGAATATAGATTTGAAATAAACGTGGACTCGACAAAAGTGACAAGCAACGAGAAACGATAACTCGGTCTTTGTATTAGCAATTTTTTCGTTTAAGATTCGTTCCAAAAGAGCGTTAATGCCAATTGAATTAATGAAAAACTAATAATTATCTTAAGGTTTGTTTGGGGGGTTTTGTGTTTTGAATACGTTTTGATTAACAACTAAAAGTTGCAACAATGAGCAGAAAACTAAATATCTAAAAATAAATCAAGTAACTAAGTAGTGCCCACTTATCTAATCCATCCTTATGCTTGGATTGCCCCGTTTTACCCAAATTGTTATCGCAGTCGTTGTTGAACTATTAGATGTTTAATATCACTACTAAACCTTAATCTGGTTACACTATGCAAACTCACATAAGCATTGAATTACAAGATCAAGTTGAATCATGAGTAGTCATTGAGATTATGCTTGGATTAAAATCACTTGAAATCCCTTAAAAATCAAAATCACTTAAGAAAACCAAGCACCACTAGTTTTGACTAAGAACAGATTAAAAACCAATACAATTAAAGGACACAATCACTTGTATTCATCTCCTTGATTGTCTAGATCATGCAAACATGGTGACGTACAAATTGAATCTCATTAGAAATCACTTAATAATGATTAACAACTCATATAATCAAGGTTAACTTCAAAACAATAACTAGCAATGGATCTATAGCTAACTCAACAACAATTACTCATATATTTCATTCAAACAACAATTATTCATTGATTTGAGACAAATCGTCACATTAGGGTTTCATAAATAAGCAAACACAAGTAAATTAGCCAAGCATGGCTAAACTAACACTAATCAAAGATAAAAGATAAAAGATCACAAATAAGCTTCATGTTCAACACTTACATGTATTCAATGGAAAAACAATAAAGATAAAGGTGGAGATTACAACCCAAATGAAGAAATGATGTAGATCTAACACTAAAATTGCTTGAGCTTGAGCTTAATCCTTCAAATTAGCCTTAATCTCTCACTAGATGATGAAATTAGGGTTTTTAGGGTGAGATTCGAGGTAAAAACTGCAGCTCCTCCAATGAAACTCCATCTCATTCTATTTATATCTTTCACTAAAATTTACCCAAAAACTGCAGGTGGCACGCCGTTCCAGAATATGGAACGCCGTTCCAGTGGTCGAATAAGGGGAACGTCGTTCCACAAATGTGGAACGTCGTTCCTTTGCTCTTGATGGCGGAACGTCGTTCCTTTAATTAAGAACGCCGTTCCCAATTCTTCCTCTATAAGTTCTGTTCAACTTTTCTTCATTTCCTTTGTAATGGGACGTCATTCTTCAAACTTAGAACGTCTTTTTTTGTAGTTGGAACGTCGTTCCTTTGTTTGGAACGTCATTCTTCATTCTGGAACGTCGTTCAAGTATTCTGGAACGTTGTTCTTGGTCACTTTTCAGCACTTTGCAGTTTTCTTGAACTTTTTGCACAACACGTTGGTCAATTTTGCACCAATCTTATACCCAAGACTGCAATCACACTTAAAACACGACTTTTCCCATTTTCTTCACTTTTAAGCACAATAAAGATCAAAACCAAGTAAAACGAGGTAGATATTGCGTTAAGAAACATAGTGTAAATGAGCAATATCAGATATTACAGAGTATAAAAAATTCAATGCAAAAATATCATTGCACGTGTTTGATTTCGTTGGTGACTACAATAAGATTTGCCTTTTGTATTATGATTTTCTCTGGTGTATTTTGGTTTAGGATGTTGTTGTGGGACTTGTATTTTCTGGCCATTACAATTAAAGCTGTATATGTTGCAATAATAGATGATTGTAAATTTAGTATTGATTGTACTTATAAAAAATGTAGACGATTTGTAAGGAGATAATATAAAATTAATTTTTTAGAATTTACACAGGAGATGCATGTCAGCATATTACATATGCTTTATAAATATTTATGCATAGATTTATTACTGTATTATTTAAATAATCAACAATTTAGATTTAATATGTGAATATCTCATAAAACTGATTCCCTCAAATTGACCATAAAATCGTTGAATTCTTTTCTTATTAATTAAAATGTGATATTAAATCTTTTAATTTATGATATATATATATATATATATATATATATATATATATATATATATATATATATATATATATATATATATATATATATATATATATATGCGTTTAAATGAGAACGTTCTCATTTTTAAATTTTGTGAGAACACTTCTAAACCAATCATTTATTATTATAATAATTAATTAAATATTTAATTAATTTTTAACTAAATAAGAAGGAAGGGTACATATGGAAATTTGTCCCCCACTAAATTCGGTCAATACCACTTCAATGTAACCGCTAAATTTTTTGATTAAATTAATTAAATGTAATTATATGCTAATCAAATTTCCTGCATTCTCATCCTTATTCTATTGTACCATCGTGTAATTATCATAAGAACCAACAAAGAAAATGATGCATCCACTTCACTTATATTTTTTTAGAATGAATCTGAATTGTTTATTAACTGATCAACATATGAATTTGGTATGTCTATTAAATTTTATCGGTACATCCACCCAAAGCGTCGTTATATTTACCGGGATATCCAAGCTTAACGGCAAACTCATACCAAATGCACCCCAAACTCATCGGCGCATCCAAACTCCTCGCTAATCTCACCGGCGCATTCAAACTCCTCGCAAAACTCACCGGTGCATCCATAATTTGATTACGAGCATGGATTACGAGTTCAATCGACGAGTGTGTATGGATGCACCCATAAGATCAGTCGATGAATGTTTATGGACCTATATACACGCATGAGTTCAAACGTGGATGAATGTTTATGGACCTATATACACGCATAAGTTCAATCGATGAGGAAGCATCCAAAAGTTCAACCGATTCGTTTGGATGCACCTAAATACCGATTGTGATATAGTGATATATATATATATATATATATATATATATATATATATATATATATATATATATATATATATAGGATACAGTCGATGACTCGAATACTAGTACTTGCGACGTCGGGGTCATCGATAATCTTCAAAAAATCAACGGCAAATCGTTGTTGCTGGATTCTTAGTGGTTATTCGTGATTGTCATAATTATTGTTAATAGACCGGTGTAAAGTATAATAGATGATAGATTTTTTACATTAATTGTTTTTAGTAAAGTGGAGAAAACCAAATGAAAGAGAAAGTGGCAGTTGTAGCAAAACAGACGGAATACTTGAGAAGTTTACGGATGACACTTTCCCTCAAATACCCTTTTAATTTATTTTAAATTTTAAATAGCCTAATAATTTGATAACCATTGATTAATATTATGAATGACCTAGATCTGTTCTCACCATTTATATAAATAAATCAAAAAGATTTTTTGATGACGTTACAGCTTATTATTAAAAGTTATTTAAGGATATATATATATATATATATATATATATATATATATATATATATATATATATATATATATATATATATATATATATATATATATATATATATATATATATATATCACATGGTTCCTATTATTTTTCAATTTTCGTATAATTTTTTCCAATTCAATAAACTTAGGGTGGCTTCCTTTTACAACAGCGGATGCTCACTTAAATATTCTTATGCAAATTGGTCATTATCATCTAATATTTTTTTTATTTGATTTTATTAACTTTTATAATTGTATATAGGAGTGCAATAATGCATCATTTTCATTTTAGACACATTTCTTTACTTTATGTGGATGTATCTTATTAAGAAGGATTATGGATGCATTTATATTTATTTTATTATTTTATTTTATTAATGTTTTATAGTTGTCAACATCAAAAGCTCTTAAACTCAAAAGAACTATAAAAAAATTTCAACACGACGAGCTCTTAAACAAAAAACAAATAATTGTTTGAAAAAATCAGTTAATCTTGCACGATTATTTTATCTACATGTGCAACGCAAGGGCTCTAACATTTTATTTACTTTCGCTATTTACATACTTAAATGACGTGTCGGTATGTAATTAAAAGTTATTTAGGTATGTGTATATATATATATATGCGTATATATGTAAGATCCTGCATTTTGTGCATCAGAAAATATTTCTGAAAGTGTCAGTAAATGTGTGCATCAGAAAGCGCCACTAAAAGTCAAGCTAACACTTATGCATTTTTCAGAATTTACATCAGAATCAGACTGACAACTTCAGTCCCTGAACTTCAAAATAAAATCTGTTTCCCAGGTCTGAGCCGCGCCGCGGGTTAACATGTGAGCTAATGGAGAAATCTTTAGAAACTGTCAGATTCAATTTTTAGTTTTGACCCGCGCCGCAGTCTATAACTGGAGCTGGTGCTAAATCAACATTTTAATAGGGGTTAAATGATGGGCATTTTGGTCTTTTCGCATTGTGACGGTTTGGTGACCACAATACTGATCAAGCCCTATCTTATCCTCATTTCCACCTTATCTCTTCACTCTCATTTCTCTCAACCTTTTTAGAAAGAGAAAAACCATTTAGAGAGAGAGAGAGAGAGAGAGAGAGAGAGAGAGCGAGCTTTGATTGGAGAAGAAGAAGCTTGAATCGGGTGAAGGTGCAAGAGTTAAAGTTGTTCCTTTCGTCCCTAGCTACGTTTTGGTTGTAGTGGTAAGTCTCGAATACGAATTTCATTGTTTAAGATTCTTGTTTGAGTTTAGGGTCTGTGTTACTTAGGGTTATAAACCCCACTTATTGTGAACTTTGTGGGTTTTGGGTATGATTCATGTGTGTAAACACTAATTGGAGACCTAGGGTTTTGGGTGACAAATTTGTAGGTCTTGTTGATTGCATGTGTTGATTAAACACTAGATTACTTGTGATTTAGTGTTCTTGAGTGTGTATGTAAGTTGATTTTTGTTGAAAATCCCATTTTAGGTCAAAATGGGTCAAGTGGGTATTTTGGGTCAAGTAAGCTTGATTTGGTGTCAAAATAAGTTTTGAGTCAAGTTTTGGTGAATCAAGTATGTGAATACTTAATTTAGGTGTTAATTGGTGTTTTGGAAATAAAATCACTAGCCGTTAGTGATTTTGGGCGTTTTTGGGACTTATGTCAAAATGAGTAAGTTGATTGGGTCAAATTCGATGATGACACTAGTTTTGGTCAAACGGATGTTTAAACACTTGTGTTAAGTGTTAAATTTTTGGAAGTAATCACACATGAGAAGTGATTTTGGGTCAAACCGATGTTTTAACAAGTCAAACGTGGTCAAATGCAATATGGGTCAATATTGCACGTGTTGTAGTTTCGCTGTTAATGGCGGTTTGAAATGATCACTACCTAAGTAGTAATCTAGTGTCGGGACCTAGGTTGGTCAATTTGGTGACAAGAATAGTTTGAGTTAAATTGTACTTTGTAGAGTGGGTTTGAATTACCACCCGAAGTGGTGATTGGTTTGTGTAACGACCCTGGATTTTCCAACTTTTATTAATAATATTTATTATTAATGCGTGCGTTTTATTAAATGTATTTTTATACATTTACTTGTTATCGTAATTGACTTTACATGTCCCAACTTGTCTTTGTGACGCACGTACTTTTCACGAATAATATTTTGAATATTATTTACGTTCATGATTAATTATTATTAATCATTTTTAATTAACTAATATTACTAGTTAATTACTTGGGCTTTATTTATTTAATTGTTGCATACTTACTTGGGCTTGTATTAATGGACTTGGAAGCCCACCCTACTTTACTTGATGGATTAATTAGGAGCCCACTTTTGTGCTAGTAACTTATTAATGATAAACTTAGATTAATTAAGTTAATGATGAGGGGACTTGTCACAAGCATGCTAGCACCAAGCTCCCATGCAATTTAACTTTAATACCATTTTGAGCTTACACCATTCTCCAACACATGAAAGTGAGTCTTGACCTTCCCCTTTGAGAGCTTGGCCGTCGGCCTAGGTGAATGGGAGGGAGAGTTCAAACTTTTTTTTTGGTTACTTATTTGCAAGTATTATCTCACATTTACACACACATACTTACACACTTTCTTTTACTCTCATTTTTCTCTCAAACTTTGTAAGTTACAAACTTTATTTCTTCTTTCTTTTTCTCCTTAAAATCGACATCCATCATCATCATTTACTAGTTGTAGTTTATTGTTGTTTGTTGTTGTTAAAGATCAAGTTCTATAACTTGTATCTTCATGTAATCTTGGTTACTTCCATCTTTTGTTTGATGAAGAACCAAGAACAAGAATCTAAACTTGTTAGTTTATGGTTCTACACTTAAATGTTATAAGATTTAAAGTTCATAAACCTTATAATCATATGTTTTGTAGACTTAAATTCTTAAGATCCAAGCTTGACTTGAATCTTCTTAAGTATGAAACAAACATGAACATAATACTTGTAACTTTAGTTTATTCCTTTCTTTTATAAGTACTTTAAAGTTGTGATGTTGTTAATTTGGTCAAGTATTACTAGTTAAACTTGATCTCATATTTCTTGAAACTAAAGTTAACTTTATAAGTTCAAGAACATGGAAGTATAACTTTCTAGTTATAACTTCACACACTTACGTTAGATCTAAGTTTCTATAGCTTATGGTCTTCTAATTTTGTTGTAAATAAGAGCTTATAAGCTTATATACATTTTACAAGATGAAAATCTAAGTTTCATAACTTATGGTTTCATTAAAGTAAAGATCCAAGTTCTATAACTTAGGATCTAACTTAAGAACACTAGATCTAGACTTTCTAGTCTAGGATCTTTAAGATCTAACTAAGATCTAAGTTTTACAACTTAAGATCTTGTTTATTTAGTTTACTTTCAAGTTTGTAGCTTAATATTACTAGTAGAACTCGTGTATGTGTCGGATCTAAGATCTTGATGTAACTTTGGTTCATCAACCTACTTGCAACCCTTAAAAGAGTTGTGCTACTTATCTTAGACATACACTAGTGTTATGATGGTAAAAATTTGGTTAAGATGATGCAAACACATCAACGAGTTGTACACTTGATGCTATAAGCATCAAGGATGAGAACCGTGATGTGCATCAAGCACCAAGAACCCACCGGAACACATTACTTACTATTTTATGGAACTGATCAATAACCTGGGCTACTGGAAAAGTTTATTTCCAGCTATTTCGGTTCGAGTAGATAATTTTCCGTTTAGACCTCTTCTTAATCCGAGTTACGGTTTAGGATTTATGGCCATCCGAAAGTCACTACACCCTTTTAACGTTGTGCTGAAATTTCTGACCTACTCACACTTAAACCGTCGCCACGGTCAAACAAAGACGATTTTGGTTCTGGAAATTGGTCAGCCTCTAGGGGACTCATACACAGAGCCATGGCCACTGGTCTCACCTCATTTCAGTTTGTATAGAGGTCGTGGCGACTGAACGAAGTCAGCCATTATTTCAAACTCTATTCTTGATTGAAACTTACTTTACACTTTTTGATTAATGATGAATGATGATGATACTTAAGACCTAATTTACATACTTTTAAACCTTTGGGAATGATTTACTGACTTAGTAACTTTTGACTTAGGTTGAGGACCTTCCGGACCAACTACTTGCTTACTATTCCGGCGTATCGACTTTTACTACTTTCCACTGTGAGTTATAGCATCCCTTTTTACTTTAACTATTTTGGGAACTGAGAATACATGCGCATTTTATGTTTTACATACTAGGCACGAGTACTTAAACTTTATATATGTGTGGGTTATACAACGACATAAACTTTCCCCTTAGCTCGGTAACGTTTAGTCATTGGTGTTTGAACCGGTGAACGCGAATCTTAGATATGGATCCATAGGGTTTGACATCCCCACTCGGGCTAGTAGCGCTAGCATTTAACGGGTGTTTAATACTTCGTAAACTTACGCACACGCCAAGTGCACTTTTAGGGGGTGTTACCTACGTTAAGTTAGTTACCGGGGGTGTTACTTATGTTAAGTTAGTTACCAAGTGCCCACGGTTATACACATACTTTTCATACTGTTTTGAAATACTGAAATCTCGTGGCCTACCTTACATTACTGTTATACTTAAACTATAGCTCACCAACCTTTGTGTTGACGTTTTTAAGCATGTTTTTCTCAAGTGCTTAAGGTTTGATTGCTTTCGTTGTAGTTGTCATGCTTTGTAGACTCCCGCTGCGCTTATTAGAGATGTCTTCGCATGAAATGTTTATTTTACATTCAAACTATGTTACTTTTGAAACAATGAATTTGTAACGACCATTGGGTCACGTACTATTATTATCGCCTTCTATTCGTAAAGGCACATTATTGTATGTTAAACATTTAGCGTTGGTTATGACGTCACCTTTTCTTATGAATGCAAACTTATTTTAAAACAGCATATAGTGTTTGACCTTGTAATGATCCTGTTGTTGATGATCCGTACACAATGGTTTTGTACGGGGCATCACATTTTGTGTCCATAAGATGTTAAATAGGCGGGTTTTGACGAGCGAAGTGTGATCCCTCAGCTGAGAGATGATTGTGTCAAATTCCCTATTAGAGAATGTATATTTATGTGTATATTGTGCCTATGTGTGATATAGGTGGTTGCTTGCTCGAATTTGAGGACGGAGATCATGTTATACATGACTTGTGCGGGTATTTGATAGTGCTCCAAATGAACATATATTTAGGCACAATATCCTTCCAATATGTAAAGCTTTTAGTTGCAATTGTTCTATTTTTATGTAATATTCGTTTAAATAAATAAGTGCGAAGACAAAAGAAGAAAACGACGATTTGAAGACGCAAATGACCAAAAAGCTCAAATGTACAAGATATAATTCAAGTGGTTCAATTTATTGATGAGAAACGCCTCAAAATTACAAGAGTACGAGCCGCAAAACGCAAAGTGCAAGATATTAAATTATACGAAAGGACATTCGAAAAACCGGAACTGGGACCTGAGCCAACTATCAACGCGCGACGCAACGGAGCTAAAATTACAAGTCAACTATGCACAAGAATATAATATAATATTTAAATAATTATATAAATTATTTATATATTATATATTATATTAAATAACGTCGACAAACTAGCAAACAAAAAAATATGTAAGCTGGATCTGACGGCCATGTGATCGCATGGGAAATAGGCATAAAACTCATGCGAGTTCATGAGCCCATGCGAGTGCATGAGATTTGCACTAAAATCTCATGCGACCGCATGAGTTACTGTAGGATGCCACATCCTATAAATTCGCCAGTTTTCTGCGAGTTTTATTACACCTTTTTCACTCTTTTCTCTTCTGTAATATTTATAATTATATTTATATTATAATTTAAGTTAATTTTAATAATAAAGTTATGGTTTAGTTGGGTTATTGTAAGAAATATTTTACGGGTTTTAAAGTCGAAACTCTGTCCGGGTAACGCTACGCGATAAATAATCACTGTAAGCTATTTTCTTTCCTTTTAAATTAATGTCTCGTAACTAAGTTATTATTATGCTTATTTGAGCCAAATTAATCATGATGATAGCGAATGTTGTAAGGGTGTAAGTCGAAATTTTGTCCGTGTAACGCTACGCTATTATTAATCATTGTAAGTTATGTTCAACCTTTTAAAATTAATGTCTCGTAGCTAAGTTATTATTATGCTTATTTAAATTGAAGTAATCGTGATGTTGGGCTAAAATTTTAAAAACGGGGTAATTGGGCTTTGTACCATAATTGGGGTTTGGACAAAAGAACGACACTTGTGGAAATTAGACTATGGGCTATTAATGGGCTTTATATTTGTTTAATTGAATGATAGTTCGTTAATTTAATATAAAGATTTACAATTAGATGTACCTATAAATAACCATATACACACGATCGGACACGATGGGCCGGATACTTATAAGTACTAATAATCGTTCATTTAACCGGACACGAGAATGGATTAATAGTCAATGGACTTATTAAAACAGGGGTGAATTACATACAAGGAAAATTGGTGTAATTATAGTTTAAGTCCCCAATTAGTTGGAATATTTGACTTCGGATATAAGGATAATTTGACGAGGACACTCGCACTTTATATTTATGACTGATGGACTGTTATGGACAAAAACCAGATGGACATATTGAATAATCCAGGACAAAGGACAATTAACCCATGGTAATAAACTAAAATCAACACGTCAAACATCATGATTACGGAAGTTTAAATAAGCATAATTCCTTTATTTCATATTTCATCGCACTTTTATTTATTGTCGTTTTATTTAATTGCACTTTTAATTATCGTACTTTTTGATTATCGTAATTTTATTTATCGCACTTTAATTTATCGCACTTTAATTATTGTCATTTATTTTACGCTTTAAATTAAGTTATTTTTATTTTACATTAGATTTTAACTGCGACTTAAGTTTTAAAATCGAAAAACCGGTCATTAAACGGTAAAAACCCCCTTTTATAATAATAATAATACTACTTATATATATATTTATATATTTACATATATAGTTTTAAAAATATAGCGTTAAACTTGGCTAGCTCCCTGTGGAACGAACCGGACTTACTGAAAACTACACTACTGTACGATTAAGTACACTGCCTATAAGTGTTGTAGCAAGGTTTAGGTATATCCACTCTATAAATAAATAAATAACTTGTGTAAAATTGTATCGTTTTTAATAGTATTTCGTAACAAAAATATAACTATTTCGTATACACCTCTACGCATAACATCAAGTTTTTGGAGCCGCTGTCGGGGAACGCCGGAAGCGAAACGCTATATATATATATATATATATATATATATATATATATATATATATATATATATATATATATATATATATATATATAAAGATTTTTAGTTTACTTTTGTAAAAATACGCTTTTGTAAAAATAAGTTTTAATTATTAAAATTACAAAAATATAAAATGAAAAACAAAAAAATTATATATTTTTAATATTATGTTAAATATATATAAAATTATAAAGTTTCTTTATTTTTATTTTAGTTCTTAAAATATAAGTTTTTATTTATATAAATATTTTATAAAAATAGAAAATTAAATATAAAACAGAGAAAAAAAAATATATAAGTAATCGGGCTACACTGTAGCAGCCTAGATTCTGGCCCCAAACCCTACTCCAAGTGACCGCATGGATTTATAACGCAAAGACCATGCGATCGCATGGCCTGATCTAACACACCAGGGTTGACTTGTTTCTGCATTAATTACAGAGTTTTAATTATTATTATTAATTAATTAAAACCCTAATCAGGGTTTAGTTTTAAATTAATTAATTTTAGTTTAAATAAATTTTTAATATTTAGTTTAAAATAGTTTTATTAGTTTTAAAAATTAATACTTTTATAAATAAATAATATAAAAATAATATTTTTATAAAAATTGTACTTTTTACAACTTTAAGTTTATTTTTATATTTTATAACTTTTTATTTGTTTTAGCATAATATTTGTATTTTTCGTTCGTATTTAGTTCTAAGTCATAGTTTTTGCCGTAGTTATTTTTATTTCTAGATTTTTAGGCTTTGCCGTAAAATCCCTTAAGTGCTTTTTCTTTAAATTAAGATTTAGGCACTTTAGAATTTTACGACGTTACTCATCGCTTTAATATTTAATAGAATTTTAGTGCTTTTTAAGTTATTGCCGTTTTGGATATAGAATTCCTTTTAAGCTTTAATACCTTTAGGCGCAACTTTTTAGATTTAGTTTTTAGACTTTTAAGTTTCGATGTTTTTCTTTCTTATTTTTATTTTCCGACCTTTTATTTTTTGACGTTTTTCGACGCGCTCTTTTTCTTTCTTATTTCTCGACGCTCTAGTTTTTAGGATATAGAATTTTCTATTTCTTCTCTAAAAATTCAAAACGAAAAATTATTTTAAGCGGTTAAATTGATAGACATCCAAAATTTTCTGGTTCGTAGTAATAGTTGGATTTTTTAGTGGCAAGTTGTGGGCTTCCGATTTAAAGGGTCCTGGCTACCTGCTGCATCTATTGGCTATTCGAAACGTGGGCAAAATCAGAAAAGTCTTTTAATTTGATAACATATATAATTTTTTTATCTTTTATAACTAATAGGATATTCTGTGAATGCACCGAGCAAAACGTTCACCACCTTTCATACGTTCATCACCTGTAACTCGATCAAGACATCTAGTTAATATTGCCGCTGTTGATTTTTCTTTGGAATTATCATCTAGTCGACCAAGTACTCCAATTCAAATTTCCGATAATCCATTTTTTTGAACACGACTTCAAAATTGAAAACCCGGAGGATATTCAAGGACAATTCCAAGATCCTAAACCACTAATCATTCCTCCTGAACCACAAACAGTTAAATCAGAATCCTCTAGTGATTTAGATTCAACAAATTCAATTATGGAAGTAACAAAACCTCTAAGTATGGAAGACCGAATGAGAGCTACACGCACGGGCCAAGGTCACGCCATTATTAAGCCAGACATCAATGCGCCAGATAATGAAATCAAGGGACAAATCCTACACATGGTAACTAATCAATGCCAATATAGTGGTACGCCAAAAGAAGATCCAAACGAACATCTTCGAACCTTTAATAGGATCTGTACTCTATTCAAAATCAGAGAAGTTGAGGATGAACAGATCTATCTCATGTTGTTTCCCTGGACTTTAAAGGGAGAAGCCAAAGATTGGTTAGAATCGTTACTTGAAAGGGCGATTGATACATGGGACGTTTTAGTTGAAAAATTTCTTAAACAATTCTTTCCAGCATCTAAAGCCGTGAGACTTCAAGGAGAAATAGTTACGTTCACACAAAAGCCAAATGAAACTCTATATGAGGCGTGGACAAGATTTGAAAAATTGTTAAGAGGATGTCCGCAACACGGTTTAGATACTTTTCAAATAGTACAAATATTCTACCAAGGTATCGACATTACTACACGAAAAGACATCGACATAGCAGCTGGTGGTTCCATTATGAAGAAAACCGCAACCGAAGCTCACAAAATCATTGATAACACAGCCTCCCACTCACATAAGTGGCACCAAGAAAAAGATATCTTTCGTTCATCTAAAGTGGCTAGAGCCGATTCTAGCCATGACTTTGATTCCGTTTCCGCAAAAATAGATGCTTTCGAAAGACGAATGGAAAAGATGACTAAAGATATTCACGCAATACGAATCAGTTGTGAGCAATGCGGTGGACCACACTTAACGAAAGACTGTCACATTGAGCAAACGATGGAACAACGTGAGAATGTTTCCTACATGAGCCAAAGGCCGGGAAATAATTATCAAAATAATTATCAACCGCCAAGGCCAAACTTCAATCGAAATCAAAACATTCTTTACAATCCAAATGGACCCAACAATAACTCGTATAACCAACAAGGTCTGAATAACCAACCAACTCAAAACAACACTTTCAATCAATAAAGACCTGGTTTGTATAAACCACCACAATAAACCGAAGAGAAAAAAGCCAAATCTAGAAGAAATGATGGCAAAGCTAATGGAATCTCAAACACAATTTATTACATCTCAAACCCAAACAAATGAGAGGTTTGATCGGTCATTAACAACTCAACAAGCTTCCATTTTGAATCTAGAAAAACACGTAGGTACTCTTGGTAGCATGATGAGTGAGAGGGAACAAGGAAAGCTACCAAATAATACTGAAGTAAATCCTCGGAATGAAAATGTTAACATGGTGTCAACAAATTCTGAAAAACCAGCATCAGAAGATGGGAAGGTTTTAGATGTGAGTAACAATGAAGAAGTTACAACACCACCACCACCACCCGAGTATGTAAAGCCAGTGGTGGCACCATACAGACCACCTATCCCATTTCCAAGAAAAGGAGTTGAGTATGAGCAAGTAATAGGTAATAAAGTTTGTGATACCTTTGAAAAGAAGAAAAAGAATAAGAAAGTGCAAGAAACAAAAACCGTAAAGATAAACCCGGTGAAGACAGTTCCACCAAAACCTCCACCCAGGTTAGGTGATCCGGGTGAATTTATTGTTCCTTGTCTACTTAGTGATTGTGTCATGTATGATGCACTGGTAGATTTAGGTGCGAGTGTGAGTGTTATGCCTATAAGAGATTAGGAGTAGGTGAGTTAAGTCCAACAGAGATGACTGTTCGACTTTTTGATCAAACCATTAAGCACCCAGTTGGAATTGCTGACGACCTACCCGTTCAAGTGGGTAATTTAACCTTTTTAGTTTAAATTTATTGTCATTGACATAGAAGAGGACCCAAACATTCCTCTAATTTTAGGTCGACCATTCTTAGCATCTACCGGGGCGTTATTTGATGTAAGAGAGGGTAGAATGACACTTAGTAATGATGAAAAATCGATCACCTTTGTGAGTTGAAAGTCTAAATCTCCACTAACCAAAACTGTTGAACCAACAAAAACGATTGGTAAGAACCATGTTGTTTTACCAACTCCAACGGTAGTGCTTAACAATAATAAAACGCCTAAGTGTGGGGAAAATGAAGTAACACCTAATAATGACCTGCTAACAAAGAACCCAGTTATTGATACAAAATTTAATGACTCCGTTATTAACAGTTCAATGAAGAAACTTATTAAACGGATTCGCGATGCTAGAACCAAGGGGAACTTTAAGTTATGTAACCGGTTAGTATCCAATCTATCGCCTAAAGAAAAGGCAAAACTAGTTGAATTTATGGATATTACACAGGAATCCGACCAATGGCTTAAAGCAAAAGTCACAGATATGCAAGTTGATTATGGTCCAAGAGAAATTGACAATGAAGTTAACCACAATTTCGACACCACAGCTACCTAAGTGTGGGGAGATTCAAATGTTCTAAGAAATAATGCTGTCTAGGGTTAGTTATTCTGTTCTCGTGTAGTTCCGAGAATGGAATTCGATTGGTCTTTTCCGCTAGCAGACACTAAAGAACTAGTTTTCTCCCCCCATTCTGATTTTTTCAAATATTTTGTAGGTTTTATATGAAATTATTATGGTTTTTAAATTTAATTTTTGTGTGATTTTAAAAAACAAAAATTACTTTATTTCATTAAGTTTAAAAAAAATGATTTCTAAAATTCAACGTAAGTTGAAGACTAGGTCATGGAACCGAAATTGCTTTACCCAAGGACGGGGCGACAAATTTTGTTATCATTATTTTTTAATATTATTGATCTAAAGTATACCAAAAAATTAAAAAACCCAAAAATCTTTGCTTTTAAAACAATCACTTTAACGACAAATTTTAAATTTTGTCGAGGGACGGACTAGGTAAACATACCGAAACTACCTAAAGTAAAAGGAACAAAATTTTAAAAAATTATTCATTTAAATTGTTTTAATAAATAAAGGTTTTTATAAATATATATATATATATATATATATATATATATATATATATATATATATATATATATATATATATATATATATATATATATATATATATATGTTTGTAGTTTATCTTATGTACAAAACAGGGTAAAACAGCGCACTTGTAAAGATTAAGTTCAGCAAAAGCTACTAATTTTGACGATAAGACGCAAAACATATGTGAAATTACAACAAAAGGAATGAACGATGAGGGCATTGCATGATCTCAAGTGTGGGGAAGGGTTATAAATTCTCTCGTGTTTACACTTAGTTTAATTGCCAAATTTTGTGAAAATTTGAAAAAATTTCAACTTAAATGAATTCAAAATCATGTTTATACATATTTATGAACGATAAAACTAGGTGTTAATGCCGAAATTATTGTTACCTCGGAGAGAACATAAATGGAGAAACAACCCAAAACGTTAGAATTTATTTAAAATGGAATAAAGGACAATAAAAAGGCAAAGAAAGGAAAATAAAAGCCAAGTGTGGGAAAATTTACCAAGTTATTTAAAACATATATCACATATTTTTGTACAAATAATTGAAGATACTTTTGTTTTGGACAAAATTAACCGTTTTACCCGTTAAATTGTAAGATATTTGAAAGAAAGATGGATCTACACGATGAATCAATTCCATCATTAAAAGGAAGTAAAGTCTTCCAAAAAAGAAACGTGCTTCTTGATTTAGGTCAGGAAGTTGTCGTCCAGACCAGCTGTAGGTTGACGAAAAACTAGAAAAGTCATCTCTAAAATCAGCAGGAAATCCACGGACCTCAGCATCAAACAGGGTCGCCAAGTGGTCAGACTTATTCTAACGATGAGAGGATCTGTCTCGTAAAATGGGGAGGGCGCCGTGCAAATTAGCATGATAAGACTAATGAATTAGATCCCCGGAAAGGATAATCTCCTTGAAAGATTAAAAATAATCTTTTAAGCCTGATATTACTCAATACTTGAGATTGACTTTAAAGATTGAGAATTACAAACTCATGGAATTTAATGATATCTAAACTCGAGCTTGAACGAGAAAATATTTTGATCAAATTAAAACCGACTTGTTTTCTGAAAACCCATTTTTAATGCGTTCATTACCATTGAACGTAAAATCCTAAGAATTCATCAGAATTCATTAGGTCACCTGAACCAAATCGGGTGTCAACTGTAAGAACGGTGGTTGCATAGCATGGTCGAAGACAGGACCTTGTGCCAGACCGAAAAACTATAGGGTAAATCTTTACTATTGCTCCTACAAAGGATAGTAATTGCATCCGACACGTTTTAGACCATAATCAAAAGCATGTCACGGGACATAGCCTTAACAATTGCTTATTCAACGCTTTCCTTTACAACCGGACGGTAGTTTACCGAAAGGTAATATCCGGAACAAGTATACTGAACGTGTTGCTTTCCCAATACAAGGTTAGCAAGTGGGTGACACAAAACCATAAGTTTTAAGCTAAAATTTTCAAATCTGAAACCCACCAAACCCACAAAAACAATTTGCAAACACCGGTGAAGGGTTATTCCGGAAAACTTATCTAGGGTAAAAGCTAGAATAAATTTTCAAAAGATCAAATGTTTTCATAAAGATCCAATTTCCTTAAAGGATCTAAATTTTCATAGTCATGTGGGACTGTAATCCACATCGTTACTATCATTGTTTATACCGCCGTATCAAAATCACTGATGTATAAAGTGTGAGAATAAAAAAAAAAGTGATTCGAGTGAAGTGTGATTTTAATTTCAAATTATGTATTGCTTGAGGACAAGCAACGCTCAAGTGTGGGGATATTTGATAGTGCTCCAAATGAACATATATTTAGGCACAATATCCTTCCAATATGTAAAGCTTTTAGTTGCAATTGTTCTATTTTTATGTAATATTCGTTTAAATAAATAAGTGCGAAGAGAAAAGAAGAAAACGACGATTTGAAGACGCAAATGACCAAAAAGCTCAAATGTACAAGATATAATTCAAGTGGTTCAATTTATTGATGAGAAACGTCTCAAAATTACAAGAGTACGAGCCGCAAAATGCAAAGTACAAGATATTAAATTATACGAAAGGACGTTCGAAAATCCAGAACCGGGACCAGAGCCAACTTTCAACGCGCGACGCAACGGAGCTAAAATTACAAGTCAACTATGCACAAGAATATAATATAATATTTAAATAATTATATAAATTATTTATATATTATATATTATATTAAATAACGTCGACAAACTAGCAAACAAAAAATATGTGAGCTGGATCTGGTGCGATCGCATGGGAAATAGGCATAAAACTCATGCGAGTGCATGAGCCCATGCGAGTGCATGAGATTTGCACTAAAATCTCATGCGACAGCATGAGTTACTGTAGCAGGCCACATTCTATAAATTCGCCAGTTTTCTGCGAGTAAAAACACACTTTTTCTAATCCTCTCTATCTCTCTGTAATATATATATATATATATATATATATATATATATATATATATATATATATATATATATATATATATATATATATATATATATATATATATATATATATATATATTATAATTTTAATTTTAATTTAATAATAATAAGGGTATGTTAGCGAATGTTGTAAGGGTGTAAGTCGAAATTCTGTCCGTGAAACGCTACGCTATTATTAATCATTGTAAGTTATGTTCAACCTTTTTAAATTAATGTCTCGTAGCTAAGTTATTATTATGCTTATTTAAATTGAAGTAATTGTGATGTTGGACTAAAATTTTAAAAACGGGGTAATTGGGCTTTGTACCATAATTGGGGTTTGGACAAAAGAACGACACTTGTGGAAATTAGACTATGGGCTATTAATAGGCTTTATATTTGTTTAATTGAAAGATAGTTCGTTAATTTAATATAAAGATTTACAATTGGATGTACCTATAAATAACCATATACACTCGATCGGACACGATGGGCGGGATATTTATAAGTACTATTAATCGTTCATTTAACCGGACACGGGAATGGATTAATAGTCAATGGACTTATTAAAACAGGGGTGAATTACATACAAGGAAAATTGGTGTAATTATAGTTTAAGTCCCCAATTAGTTGGAATATTTGACTTCGGATATAAGGATAATTTGACGAGGACACTCGCACTTTATATTTATGACTGATGGACTGTTATGGATAAAAACCAGATGGACATATTGAATAATACAGGACAAAGGACAATTAACCCATGGTAATAAACTAAAATCAACACGTCAAACATCATGATTACGGAAGTTTAAATAAGCATAATTCCTTTATTTCATATTTCATCGCACTTTTATTTATTGTCGTTTTATTTAATTGCACTTTTAATTATCGTACTTTTTGATTATCGCAATTTTATTTATCGCACTTTAATTTATCGCACTTTAATTATTGTCATTTACTTTACGCTTTAAATTAAGTTATTTTTATTTTACATTAGGTTTTAACTGCGACTTAAGTTTTAAAATCGATAAACCGGTCATTAAACGGTAAAAACCCCCTTTTATAATAATAATACTACTTATATATATATTTATATATTTACAAATATAGTTTTAAAAATATAGCGTTAAACTTGGCTAGCTCCCTGTGGAACGAACCGGACTTACTGAAAACTACACTATTGTACGATTAGGTACACTGCCTATAAGTGTTGTAGCAAGGTTTAGGTATATCCACTCTATAAATAAATAAATAACTTGTGTAAAATTGTATCGTTTTTAATAGTATTTCGTAACAAAAATATAACTATTTCGTATACACCTCTACGCACATCACACTTCCCATCATTTTTAGACGAAATGCTTTTCACATCATATTAGTATGAGTAAAACTAGCACGAATCAATGATAAAATGAGTTTTACATTGCGGGGCCCACATATGCCCAAAATACCATTAAGTACGAAATACGAGTTTCGACCACAAAAAGTTTAATTGCAAAACGTCACTAGAGCATGGTGTTTGGGGTTAAACTACCCAAATCTTGGTCGAACTTCCAAAAAGCTAAAACCCCCGAGAGCCAGTAATCCAAGCGAATACCTTTGCCCTTATCCAAGCCGGATCCTAAAAAGGTAAACAACGAGAGGGTAAGCTAACGCTTAGTGAATGCAATAATTATACACATACATATATAACCTACTTACTTGCAATCACATACACAATTACCTCATACACGCTAGAAATTTAAATGACATACCAACGCAAGGTATAACGCTAAATCTCCAAGATCACAAGCTAGCACAAACAATAGCATACATAACTCGAATAATATAAAGTGCCACGCTACAAACACATAACCATGGTTAACCAATAGTACAAAGGAATGGTACTTAGAATTTCCCATCGGTGTTCCCAACAACCGTTAGCGCACAACGAATTATGACACTAACCCCGGAGTGGTATTGATCGCCCGAACTTTAAACTCACCCGTCACGTGTAATGTGGTATCGAATGCACGAACTTTAAAACCACCCTACACGCCCACACACATACATATGACATGGTATCGAACGCTCGAACTTAAACCCATATCATATATTGACTCGATGTGGTATCGACCGCCCGAACTTAAACCCACATCGAATCTCGTACAAGTAAATATATTATATATACACATGTATAATCATTCCACTCACCTTGTCGACTTGGCGAGATTTCCAACAATAACTTGTAACCTTCAAAGCGAGTCACCTAACACAATTAATTCCCAATTAATTCACATAATAAGTTGGACTACCCACCAACTAACCTCACTAGTGTATTTATGACCCATTTGCACTAGAATCGCACATTAAAGGTCGAGACCCACAACTAATCACTAAAAGCTAGTGACTAAGGTTCTAAGACTTCCATCAACACATAACTAGGGTGTTTTCATACACAATTTATCCCGCTAGGTCAAACCCACCCATTTGACCCATTTCAAGTCAACCATAAATCCTAGAACCAATTTTACTAGCAACACATGTGAGCTAGTGAATAACTAACCAATTTAGACTCAATAACACCGATTATTACTTTGAAACCCTAGGTTAGTCATTCTTGAGTCCTCTTGACTCGATCTTACCCAAAACCTCCAAAATCACCAACAAAAGGTTTTATGTTCATCACTAACCCAAGTTCTAACCCTTAAATAAATTAAATTAAGGATATTAAAATTAGAACTTACCACCACAACCAAAACATATCTAGAGAGGAGATGAACAACCTTATAACCCGAGCTAAGACCTAAAACTAGCTCCTTCTTCCTTTACTTGAGCTTTCTCTCACTCAAATTTGGGTTTCTCTCACTAGAATTAAAGTAGAAAGAAATTTGTGGTTGAAAGTGGAGTTATGACTCCCAACCCACTGATCTGGTGGCCTTAACTCATCCCCTAAGTGAAATTACCACAATGCCCTTCCAAAATATCTAATTAATCAGGCAGAACCCGGCTACAGTAGGAGTGCGCCACGCGCACCCCTAAGTGTGCGCAGAGCGCACTTAGGCTTGAACAGAATTCGACTTCTGTTTAAATCCAGAATTATTCCCACGCTTTATGTACTATATTTACACTTATGTACAATAGATATTAGGGTGTTACATTAAATGGATTATGGCCTGTGTTACAACCACATCATACTCTATTTGTGGTAATGGGGAGCTTCATCGTTTTTTCAAAGGAAAGCGGGGGTTGCGAAAAGGTGATCCAATGTCGCCGTATTTGTTTACTCTTGTAATGGAAGTTTTATCACTGATGCTGAAAAGGAATATTGCCCTAGCAGGTCGGTTCCGTTATCACCCGAAGTGTGATAAAATGCAGATTATTAATTTATGTTTCACTGACGATTTGTTTTTATTTTCTCATTCTAGCGTAGCCTCTATAAAGGTTATTCGAGATTCGTTAGAAGAGTTTAAGCGGTGTTCTGGGTTGACTCCTAGCCTTCCAAAAAGCACAGCATTCTTCTGCAATGTTACGGCTTTTACAAAGAATCTTATTTTGCAAACATTGCCATTTGAAGAAGGATCTTTGCCTGTTGGATATCTTGGTGTTCCTTTAATTTCTACACATTTGATGTATAGGGATTGTAAGGTATTGGTGGATAGAGTTAGAAATTGAATAAGCGACTGGAAAAACAAGTTCCTATCATTTGCTGGTCGAGTTCAACTTATTATTTCTGTTCTAACTGCAATGCAACTATATTGGTGTTCGGCGTTCATTCTTCCTAATGCTATTATCAAGGATATTGAGAAATTGCTTCGGGGATATTTATGGTGCCAGGGTGAGTTAAAATGTGGCAAAGCTAAGGTTAAATGGGATGATGTCTGTTTACCAAAAGAAGAGGGAGGGCTAAGTATTAAAAGGTTGAGACATTGGAATGTGGCTCTTATGACTTCTCATATATGGAGGTTGTCTACTTTTAAGGATTCATTATGGGTGCGTTGGATCCACGAATACAAGTTGAAGAGGTATAGTTTTTGGGATGTTCCTATAACGGCAGGATCGTCATGGTGTTGGCGTAAGATTCTTCGTATACGTCCTCTGGTTAAACAATATTTAGTGTATAAGATAGGAAATGGCCAAAACGTTTCTACTTGGTTTGACTCATGGAGTTCGATTGGGCCTATTGTTGACATTATTCCAACTAATGAGATTCAAAGTGCAGGCTTCACAATGAAAGAAACTGTTTGTGACTTGGCTAATGGTACTAGCTGGCCGACTGGTTGGTTGCAGGTGTATCCATCATTGAATTCTATTAATATTCCTTTGTTAAGCAATCATGAAGATAAACTATGCTGGAAAGATAGTGATAATCGATTGATGGATTATTCAGTGTCTCGAATTTGGGACACTATTCGACCTCGCGCAGCTGTGGTCCCATGGTTTAGGGTGGTTTGGTTTTCGTAATGTATTCCAAAACATTCGTTTGTCATGTGGTTACTAATGGGCGAGCGTTTGAAGACGCAAGATAGATTGAAAGCATGGGAGCGTAGACCCAATCAGGTGCTTAAATATTCGTTGTGTAATAACGTGATGGACTCTCATTCCCATCTTTTCTTCGAATGTACCTACGTTTATCGACATAAGACTTGTTAGGACCCCGAAGTTGTATAGTGTTAATGTGAAAATAAGCTTAAATGAAGGTTCCTTAGAAGAGGGCTATATAAGGAACCTAAGTAGTCCTAATTAGATAACCATTGCATTGTAACTGAGTTCTAGAAGCTGTGGAATGTAATTGTACCAATTCTCTCTAATACCGAGTCTCATTCCTATCTACCGAATCTCTCTTTATCTTATCATTTCTCTCAATCTCAACATGATCTGACCTATCATTTGGTATCAGATCTTCCAGGAAGTGATTCTACATCACTATATCGATCCAGAGATTGAAGATTACAGAATCTGATTACTCTCGGTATTTTGAATCACATTCGGTATCATCAAATTTGATAATTTGACGTTCAGATTCTTGTGATAAGTTCAACAAAGGTGCATTAGGTATTTTAGAAAGAGTTTCGATCATCATTACAACTTTTTAACTTCAATTATGGAGAATCAAGTTGATTTTTAGAGTTTGTGGCTAAAACTCTCGGTATTGCTTAATTCAAGCTTGATTCTGGATTTTTGTGAAGATTTAAGGATTCAGTTGTGTTCGTGAGGTGTTAAATCACATTTCTGACGGTTCAATTTCTTCAATTCATTAAGTTTTGAAGATTTGATCAACACTCGGTATCGTAACTGTTATACCGAGTCTGCTTCATTACTTAAATTCATCTTAAGTGTTGCAGATTGTGGTGTGATTGTGATTCTATCACATTCGGTTTGATTATACGCAGCTAATTGGTGTGGTTTGAGAAAGGATTCTGTCATATTTCTAAGTTTTAAACTTAGACTCAGTATTGTCAACTGCTACAGTTGACATTCGGTATCCTATACTTTCAGTATCTTTGATATTTTGTGTGATACTAATGTGTTTCCTTGTGCAGCAAGGTTACAGAATCAAATTCAAAAGGATTGAATTGAGATTGAACTTCAAATTCTTACAGAATCTGACTACCGAATCATATACAGAATCTATGTTTCTATATCACTTAATTCATTGTTTTAAGTGGTTACAGGCTACAATTCTTGTGGTTACCAAATCTATACTGAATCTGGGTGTGTCTCTTATATTTCTGATCAGTTTCTTTTACAGAATCTGATATACAGAATCTTTACCGAATTTGCTACTTTACCGAATCTGCTACAGTACCGAATCTGTTACAGAATCTGACATTCTGATCAGATTGTTGTGATTTTTCATCTGAGATTTGTGTAATACAGAATCTTTACCGAATCTACCTCATTTTCAAGATGTCTACTCAAGATACTTTGATCATTGGATCAGATTCCTGTCCTCCAGTGTTGTTTGATGGCAAGTACACTCAGTGGCTTCACCGTATCACTCAGTACATAGACTATAAGGGTGAGAAAGCAAAGTACATTTGAGCTTCTCTGAGAAATGGTCCAGTTGTTGATTATCATCCGAATACTGGTATGCCAATTCCAGTCTATGAACTTTCTGGTGATAAGCGTGAGAGAGCTCAGGGTGACATAGAGGCAAAGAATATTGTTATGCAAGCTATCCCGTATGAATTGTTTGAAAATGTTGATAGCAACACAACAGCAAAAGATATATGGGATGAGATCAAACAACAGCAAGAAGGTTATGACATGTCAGATGTTACTAAATTGAATAAGGCTCTGGGATTCTATGAAGATTTCAAGCAGGAAACTGATGAACCACTCAAGGATACCTATCGTCATTTCAATGGTGTTCTTAATGAGTTGAAAAGGTGCAAGATCATAAAAGTAAATGCTGAAGTCAACATGAAGTTTCTCAAAAAGCTCAATACTGATTGGCTTCCTTATGGAACCATTGTTCGATCTACTAAAGAGATTGACAAGTTGACTATTCATGAGCTTGTTGGAGTTCTTATGCATTACCAACCTGAAGTGTCTAAACTTCAAGAAGGAAGGAAAGAGTCTTCTCCGGGCGATCCACTTGCCCTAATTGCTAAAAAGAAGAGCAAATCGTTGACGTCTTCCAAAGGCTTGTCCAAGAAAGTGCTTGTTGAAGAATCAACTGATTCAGAAGATTTGAATCTTTCTGATGTTGATGATTCTCACATTGAATTAGTCAAGATGGCAGCCATGTTCACAAAAGCCTTGAACAAACACAAGTTTAAAGGCAAATCAAGTAATCAACGCAAAAACTCATCATCTTCCTCGTACTACAAGAAAGCTGATCAATCTAAACAACAACGTGCTGATGATTTCAAGAAGGAAGATTCAATTTGTTTCAATTGTGGCAAAGCTGGTCATTACTATCGTGAGTGCAAGATGCCTAAGAAGAAGGACGCAGCTTACTACAAGAAGAAAATGTTGATGGCTAAGATTATGGAAACTGGGGGAGAGCTAAAACCTATTGATGATACTTGGTTTAACTGGACTGACGATTCAGATTCAGAAGTGGAACATGCAAATGTTTGCAAGGTGACAAAGCTCATCAAAGCTAAGGAAGCAATGGAGAATTCTGACTCAACATCCGATGATGATGAGGTACAATCATCTGAAATCTCACCTGATTTTATCAAAATGCAAAATGACTTGATGAAGAATCTGGTCTCAATGTCAAAAGAAGTCAAATGCTTAAAATCTGAAAACAAGGTCTTAAAAGATAAAATCAAAATGAATGAGACCAGACCTTCCTCATCCAAATTGCAAACGGATGTGCAACAATTGACTCTCCAACTCAACTCTACGGAAACTGAGTTGGAAGATCTGAAAAAGACAATTCATCCAATTAAAGTTGAAAGAACTGATTATCGTTTAAAATCGGAACGACTTGCAGAAAAGTTCAATTTATAGAAAAAAAAATCTTTCTGATTTGAAAAACCAACATGAACCCACACTTTCAAAACTAAACAAGAAAATCGTTCAATTGGAAAACACCATAATTGAAAAGAACACTGAAATTTCTTTATTGTCAAAAGAATCTTTTCAAATGAAAGCACAACTTGCTCGATATGAGGAAAAACTCTATCGAACAGAGCAATCCAAAGCTATCATAGATATGAAACTTTCAAAACAAACGATTTTCATGAATAGACCAAAAACAATTCATGGTGAAAAGTGGGGGTTGGGTTATGAAGATCCGAAAATTTTGGAAAATGCTTCCAAAAAGATTCCAGGATTATATCATTCTGATTATTTTCAAGCTGGTTTACCATCGCATTTTGTACATGCTTCTGATGCTGATTTTGATGATATTATTGAAAATCGTAAATCTAGGAAATACCATCAAATTAGCTTAATGTATGAAAAAATCAATGCTACGATAGTTAAATTGAATCCTGATTTCTTGAAAAATCTTGTTGAAACTGAAAAGAACATGCAACGTGAAGATTATGTGCCTAAGCGTAGACTGGTTTATATCCCAACACTCATGCTAGTGAAATACATTTTAATGCTTGAGAATGAAGTGTTTAACAAACCTAGTTCTAGCATTACTGCAATAGATGAGGTGTTTGATGAACCAATTTTTGATGTGAAACCAATTCTACCAACTTTACCTGCATGTCCAGATGATGTTTTCCGTGAAGACCTAGCACATGAACTAACTGTCTTCTTTGAGACAGATTCTCTAGGTCAAAATTCTTTAGATGAAAAAGTAGAACCTCAGGATGAACCGAACATTGAACCTTTGATAGATTTTGAAACTCAACTTCATCCTTTGCATGATTATTACTTGCATTTGCCTGCTGTACGTAATTTGAATCGTATAGTAGCTCAACTTGAACAGGAGAATATTGACTTGCAACTTAAGTGCCAATCATTAGAACAAATGCTTACTTTGTGTGATAAATTGCCTTCACTGCCTAAGAAAGAATGTACTTATGCTTTTAAGGAGGGTGAAATGATAGTTTCTGCTGAAGAATTATGTCTTGAGATTAAAAGCTTAAAACAAAAGATAATTCAAATGAAACAGGCTAACACACTTAAGCAAACGTCTAATGTTGCAACCAATGTGCTTGAATGTACTGATGGGATTACTAAGAAGGGGAATGGAACAACAACATCTAAGGATGTAAAACCCATTACTATTCTTAAAAATCCTCTACGTTCTCAATTTGGCCATCATGGTTCGAAAGTTGTTTCTACAACTCAATATTTTGATAAAAAGGTTCATTCTCCAAATGGTTCTGTTTTAACTGAAAGGATTCCTATGATTCCTATGTCAAAACTTCAAAAGAGAGTCGTTTAAAGAAATCAGTTAAGTCCACAACACACACAAGTTCTAAACCTGATTTAAGTGAGTATGATGCAAAAGAACGTACAATCAAATTGGAAATTCTGCAAAATCAGTCATCTCATGTGTCAACTAAAAAGTTTGGACGTCTAACTAACAACGGTGTTTTTCGTGTCACAGGTCATAATTCAAACTTGAATTACAAATCTATATGGGTTCCTAAGTCCACGACTAAGAAAGTAGCAACCAAACCAAAGCAAACTGCTAGTCGGCCTAGGAAATCCTCTCATGTTTTTCAATTTTCGTCTGTGAACAAAACATCTACTTGGAATAAATTGTGTGTTAAGACTTCTGATAACTATGTAAAGATTGATATTGCGTATGATGCTTCATGTAATGTGGTTTTAAATGATGTTTTATTGTCTAAACTGCATGATGCTTTACGTGATTATTTCATCATTGATCCAAAGTTTGTTGTTAATCCAAAGTTTATTGTTGGTACTAACCGCAAAGGACCCAAAAAACTTTGGGTACCTAAACTCTAGGAAATTCACATTTACAGGGTTTCGACGTCTGTGTTTGGTATATTGATTCCGGTTGTTCTCGACACATGACGGGCGATAAATCCTTGCTTGTCAACTTCATTGACAAATTCCTAGGAACGGTTACATTCGGAAACGATGAGATTGCAACAATAACGGGTTACGGAGATTTTGTGCAAAATGGCATAACAATCAAACGGGTTTCATATGTTGAGGGTTTGGGGTGCAGGTTATTTAGTGTGAGCCAATTCTGCGATGGAGATCTCCAAGTTCTATTTGAACGTCGACAATGCTCGGTGCAATCCACCGAAGGGAATGATCTTCTTGTTGGTAAACGTTGTGCTTCATTATATACTATTGACCTCAATGATGCACCATCACATGCAACTATGTGTTTGGCCACTCGTTCTACCAAAGAAAATTCATGGTTATGGCATCATCGGATGTCACACCTGAATTACAAGGGTATCAATCGACTAGTCTCTAAAGATTTAGTTGATGGTATTCCAACCTTTCAATATGATAAGCATCATGTGTGTCCATCATGTGCGATGGGTAAGCTGAAACGGACTAATCATCCGCTTAAGCAAAACCCTAGTACTTCATCGTCTTTGCAATTATTGCATATGGACTTATGTGGGCCCATGCGTATTTCTAGCCTCGGTGGCAAGAAACATGTGCTTGTCATTGTTGATGACTATACCCGGTTTACATGGATTTTTCTTTTGCGAACTAAGTCAGAAACCCCCGCCATTATCATTGAATTCATTAAAAAGATTCAACGCTCTTTTAACAAACATGTTAAGAGCATCAGAACTGATAATGGGACGGAATTTAAGAATGACCCGCTTGATAGTTATTTGAAAGACCAAGGCATTGAACATCAGTTCTCTGCTGCTCGGACCCCCCAACAAAATGGATTCGTCGAACGAAGTAATCGTACGTTGTGCGAAGCAGCACGAATGATGCTTGCCTACTCCAAATTACCTCCAAAAATGTGTTGGGGGGGGGGGGGGGGCATTTCAACTGCATGCTATACCCAAAATCGTTGTATTGTAAACAAACGTTTTGATAAAACTCCATATGAGTTATTATATGGTAGATGCCTGAATGTCAAATATTTCCGTGTTTTTGGTTGTATATGCTATGTGCTTAATGACTTTGACAGCCTCGGAAAGTTTGATACTCATGGCGATCAGGCCATATTTCTTGGTTATTCCTCGAACAAAGTTGCTTATCATGTTTATCATAAGCGGACAAAGATGATTAAAGAGAGCATCAACGTCAAGTTCGATGAATTTTTGGGAATGGCTTTTGAACAAATCAGTTCAAAACCCGATCCTAACCTGGCTACTACTTCTTTCGCGAAAAACTCAATTTTCTCGAAGAAGGGTGTTCCTACGGTTACTTCAGAGGAACTGGATATCTTGTTTGATAGTCTGTATACTCCTCAACGGGATTCAAATGTTCAAGCCGTACCGGTTACACCATCACAGTCAACTAATGTGGAGACTCTTCAAAGTCTTTTTGATTAAGATTCAACACCAACTGATTCACCTGTTGCTTCTTCATCCTCACTCCAACCTCCTGTTACTGATAATCTTGACCCAATTCAAGATTCATCAGTTGATACAACTCCAGCTGTTTCTCCAGATACTCTATTGAATCCATTAGATAATGTTACATCAGATCAAGCGGATCAAGGCTCAACGTTAACAACGGTTGATGTTTCAATGGATACCACTGATGTACAACCTCTTCCACACACCCGATGGACTAAAAGTCATCCAATAGATCTTATTATTGGTGACGCATCTGCTCCAGTGTCAACTCGAAGGGCTACTCAGAATATGTGTCTATTCACAGCCTTTCTTAGTAAGATTGAACTAACAACGGTTGCTCAAGCTTTACTAGATCCATACTGGGTAGTTGCAATGCAGACGAGATCAATCAATTTGAACGATTGAAAGTATGGCGATTAGTTCCAAGACCAACGGGTCAACGACCAATAGGGGTAAAGTGGATTTTCAAGAACAAGAAAGATTCTGATGGAATTGTGGTTTGAAATAAGGCACGTCTTGTGGCCAAAGGATATCGACAACAAGAAGGCATTGATTATGATGAAACGTTTGCTCCGGTTGCTAGGATTGAGGCAATTCGTCTTTTCCTCGCATTTGCTTCTCATATGAAGTTCACGGTGTTTCAAATGGATGTCAAAACTGCTTTTCTGAATGGTTATCTTCAAGAGGAAGTCTATGTTGATCAACCAGAGGGCTTTGTCGATCCCATTCATCCAAACCACGTCTACTACTTGGAGAAAGCTTTATACGGTCTGAAGCAAGCACCGCGTGCATGGTACGAGACCTTAACAAAGTATTTGCTGGACAATGGCTTCTCTCGTGGAATGATTGATACAACTCTATTCATCCGTAAAAACCACGGTCACATTCTCTTGGTTCAAATTTACGTTGATGATATTATTTTTGGTTCCACATCCCCGGCCTTATGCAAAGAATTTGGTGACCTTATGGCCAACAAATTCGAAATGAGCATGCTTGACCAATTAACTTTCTTCTTGGGGTTACAAGTAAAACAATTACCAAATGGGATTTTTATCAGTCAAACTAAGTATATCAATGATATGCTAAAACGTTTTAAAATGACTGCTTTAAAACCAATGTCAACCCCAATGAGAACTTTACTGGATGCTGATACTAATGGGGAACCCTTTGATATTACGCTTTATCGAAGCATGGTTGGTTCTTTAATGTATCTGACTGCAAGTCGACCAGACATTACACTTGCCATAACTGTCTGTGCTCGCTTTCAGTCCAACCCAAAGAAATCTCACTCCAAAGCGGTTGTTAGGATTTTTCAATACCTTAAAGGTACACCTAACCTTGGGATCTGGTATTCTCATGGATCCGATTTCAATCTCACTGCTTATACTGATGCGGATCATGGTGGTTGCAATGTTGATAGAAAAAGCACATCTGGATCAATTCAGATGTTGGGGAATAGGCTAGTTGGTTGGTCATCCAAAAAGTAGAACTGTGTGTCTTTATCAACAGCTGAGTCTGAGTACATTGCTGCAGCGCACTGTTGTTCACAAGTTTTGTGGATGCAAACTCAACTCTTGGACTATGGCTTTAAGATTTCTCAGACCCCGATCTATTGTGATTCACAAAGTGCTATTGCAATAACAAGCAACCCGTTCAGCATTCTAAAACTAAACACATAGATATTCGTTATCATTTCATTAAGGACCATGTAGAGAAAGGGGATGTAGAATTATACTTTGTACCTACTAAAGTGCAATTAGCTGACATGTTCACTAAACCTTTAGATGAACTTAGGCTAAAATTCTTGATCAAAGATATTGGCATGGTAGAGTATAGTGCTTGATATTCCTTAGATCTGTTGGGACTTATTTTTGGGATCTTGTGTTTAGGGGGAGTAGATACTTTCTAGGGGGAGCAACTAAGATTCAGTGCTTTAGATAATTTTTCTTTAAGGGACTGCCTTTAGATTAATGATAACTTCCTAGGTACATTTGTTCAATGGTTACGCAAGGGGGAGGTAACTCATTGATATCCTATTTCAAGGGGGAGTTAATTCATTTTCTTGGGAACATAATCAAAATGCTGATTTACTTTCTTGTATATCACATTTTGAGGGGGAGAAAAAGGGAGAAAATGAGAAAATTATTCAAAAATATTGTTTTTTCAAAAAGTGAATTAAAAATTTCTTTATTTTTATCTGAAATAATTCACTATGGCTTGTATACATCTCAGTATGCAACCAGTGTTAACAATTGGTATCACTGAAGATTTGTAATTTGTATAAAATTCAAAGCTCTTTTGAGTACAAATCTTATTTTGAAAAATTCATAAAAATTGGAAAGGATAAAATCCAAAAATATTTAAATTTTACTGAATAAATGCTATTTTTAGCATTTTACCGAGTCTGACAACCAACTGCACAGATTCGGTAAGTTCAAAGTTTTCAAAAAAAATTGTCTCATAATTGTTTTTCATGAAAAGATTAAAATGGATTTCAAGAGGAAAAATCAATTTGTCAAGATTTGAAGTTAAATTGTTAATGTTTTGAAAAATTGGACTGAATTCGGTATATTAGGCCCATTCTGTAAAGCCCATTCGGTATTTTACCTTCGGTATCTATAAAAGGAGAGTCAAAGTCAAACATTACTCTTACTGTTATTAATTACCTACCGAGTCTGTTGATTATACCAAATCTGCCTAATTCTACCGAGTCCGTCATTCTGTTTCTTCAAATTCTTGGTAATTGTTCATTTTAATCAATGTTTAAGATATATAATTGTAGATCTGAGATAATTATGTTTTTATCAACCAGAAAAGTTCAAAATAACTGGATTATGACCTTTAATTTTTTGAAATCTTGTTGATTATACCGAGTCTGAGTCGAGTTCAATTAATCTTTGATTAAACTCAATTGATTTTTGAAAGTCAACAGGAAATCTTGTCTAATCTGAGTTAAATTGACTGATCTATCATTTGACCGAGCCTGATTACATGTTTAATTGCTTATTTAATGGATTCTGTATCTACCGAATGTGTTCTTATCCTGATACCGAATTTGTTCATACAATTAACATGTTAATATGCTTATAATTGAATGGTTGATTGATCATGGTTGTGAAATTACATGATATATGATAGAATATGCATGTTTGAGTGACTTTCTGTTAATTGTTGAAGATACCGAATCTGGTTTTCCTTCTTGATACCGAGTCTGAAACTTGGTACCTTGAAAGTTTCTAATTTATATCTTCAAACACTTAACATGTTTATTCTATATTTTTCTGATATGAAAACTCAAGCTTATTTGGTTACAGAATCTAAAGTTTTCATAACTACCGAATCTGCTTGAATTGTGCTGAAATTAACTAAGTGTTATATAATTGACTTTGCATGATGATTTTGTACTAAGATGAATATCATATGAATGTCATGGTTGTCAATTATTTGTTCATATTTGAGAATAAAAGTCTTTTATATTTTTGAAAAATCATAAAAATCTTAAAATTTAAATAATATAAAAAGGATTTCAAAGGCAAATAAGAATAGAGATATATGCTTTTTGTTAAATATCTTGTGGTCTTCTATTTCTTATCTTTACAGCTTAATGGCGAACAATCACTTTATCAACTCTGAAACCAATATTCCCTGCAAATATTGGACTGCAATTCTAGAGAGGCATACTTTATGGCCTACTCTGAGCTTCACAGTTAGTGTGCCAGAAACAGACTTGGATATTCTTAACAGATCAATCAGATTTGTGGAGGCCACACAACCAAATGCTACTAATCCACAGGGCGAACCAGCCAGATTTGAATTTAGGCTGAGGGGAGTACAAGGATTCAGGAGTTTCACAAAAGCTGACTTCAGGAGGATATTCAGACTTCCTCTTGTACAGAATGCTCCTGCTTTTCCTGCTACTCAGCAAATGATGACTTCTGTCTTTGATCTTGGTTATGTTGGAGCTACCAATGTTCCACCAGCTAAGTTTCAAAAGAAATATCTGCATTCAAGGTGGTATGTGATCTTCTCAATCATCAACAGATGTTGTTGATGACAAGAAGTGGATCTGATAGCTTAACTGTGCCGATGCTCAAACTTTTCTACTCATTCACAAGAGTAGAGAATCCTGATTATGCAGAACTTATATGGGATTTGGTTCAGGCACAGGTTGAAAAGCCAAGGGGTTCATACATCCCTTGCGAAAGGTTTTTTGTATCTTTATCTATGATGCTATCAATGCTTGCAGAAATGCAAATATCTTTGTACCAGGTACACATGGATTACAGATGAAAAGGTTTAGAGAGCTGAAGATGAACACCCCTATGGTGTCTGATAATCAATTCACTGCGCCAATTCCAAATTGGCTAGTGAGGCTAGCTGAACCCCAAGACGCTCGTATGCGTTCTTATTTTCAGGCTGTAGGAATACCTCTTCCGAACCCGGTACAACAAGAACAAGTTGAACCTGCCGTGGTTCCAGCCCCAGAGTTTGTAGAGGAACCTGTAGTTCAACCACCCGGGCCAGCTAATCCTCCACTTAGGGTAAACCTCAAATGATCTAGGGTAGTACACCAAGCTCAACCCGTGAGGATCAAGGAACCTAGTCCAACTAGGATTGAACCAACCTTTTCCACAACACCCGAAGTAAGCAGTGACACTTCAGCAACAGCATCTGAATCATCTCCTGAACATTCTCCTAAGAGAACTCGATACATGCCTGATGAGATGATTCAGACTCCACCAACCCAACGAGTAACTAGATTTAGGACTTCGACACCCATCGTCCACCAAACAGTTACTCCAACCAGTGGTGATACGGACCAAGACCTAGAACCAATTAGGTCACCCTCACTCATCTCTGTATCACATTCAAGAATAACAGTAAGCCCTACGCTAAATGAAGCGTAAGATTCGGTAGGCAAGAGATCTAAACACACGGATGGTAAAACGACCACTAAGCCCATCCAATCTAAACATGACTTAATAATAAATCCTACACAGCAAGGTGCTTCGGCATCTAAGGAAGAAAAGTCTTCCTCTGCAGTAAAGTCTGCGTTGACTCAATCGATTGAGGAAACTCAATCATTGAAGTCCAGAACGGCCGAAGGGGAGCCGAAAAATCTTGAAAAGGCACCCTGCGTATCGGCTGGTAATCCTCCTGTACCTCAACGTACAACAGGGTCTCGAGGTCCGGCTTATCTTGATGAGGAAGATCTGCCGCGTCCCATGGAAACGAGTCAACATGACAATCCTTCGGGATATTTATCAGACTTCCAGCAGACTGTTCCCTTGGTTCATGAAAGTGATCCATTGGTTCAAACCACTTCTTGTCCGGATTCTGAATCTCAGGGTCTGGAGGAAGAGTCTTTAACTGAAAGAGATGTGCCACCTCATGGTATATCATTGATTTCAGGAGTCGGGGATAGCAATATCTCTGCGAGAACTAAACAGACGGGTAGTTCTACTACTTTGTCAGAGTCCCATGAGACCAAAGTCATGGAGGCGGATGCTTCGAAAGAAACTTCGCCGGTGACAACTCCGGTTGTTACCCAACCTCCATCAGAAGGGGATAACACGAATCTGACTAGTAGTACGTACAGCCCTACATATAAGAATAACACCGCATAATCATCCTTACCTGCCCTCACGGCAACTCAAACACTTCCACCGACATCACCTTCAACAGTTGCTGCTTCTGGTGTTCCTATTATTACTTTTCCACCATCACCTTCTCGTTTACCACATTTCTATGATGCTTTGGAGCAAGAATATTTCAGCCGTATGTTTTCTAGAGTCAATCTAGATGTTCTTCGACGCACTTCGCTTCAAGCATTGTTTCGTGCTCGTGTTCGATATCCACTTAATTCGTGCTCTTCTCCATTGAGTCCTCACCGTGATGATGAACATGACGATTCTGATCCTCAAAATAGTCATGAGGGGGAGATAGGAGTAGATGGAGAATATCTAACGGTAAACATTTCAACTAAGGGTGGTGGTGTAAGGTCTTCATCAGCTTCACAAACTCAACAAGTTCAGATGGAATCAGAAATGGTTTCTACACATGATGAAATTGATGATAAGGAGCCTGAACAAGTTATAATTCCAGTTGTTCATAATGAGGCTGACAGTGGACTGATAGATGAGGATTTGAACTTGAGTGATTTCTATCTTGAAGAAACGGATGACGATGGATTTTTCATTCTAAGCAAGTTATCATCAGTATCTTCAATTCCGGAAGATGTAGAGATTGTAGATGAAGAGAATCCTGAACCTGTAATAGAAAGTGATGATGAAATGGATTCTTCTGATGACGATGAAGACAATCTTTATGTTAATCCAAATGAAGATGAGATATTTGATCATATTGAAGATGATGATGATCCAAATAATGATGCAACAAATCCTACTGGTCATTCATCAAATTCTACACCCTCATTGAGTTCAAATCCAACAAATGCTAATGAAAGTTCAACTTCTGGTACACCTACATCAAGAGAAACAGTGAATTCTAGATTCAAAAACAATCGTGGAATATTCTTTAAGAATCAGGAGCAAAGATTATTGTTGGGAGTAGAACATGATTTTATAACATTACGAAACACATTCATCGAGGAAAATGCTTACAAGATCTTCCGCATCAATGAATTACCAAGGAGTAAAAGGTTTACTTATATAGGTTCACGATTACTTCCAGCAAGTGAAAGGAATTGGTATGAATTTATGTGGAGGAAACATATCAACAAAGATGAAGATGATTTGTGGCTTCAAAGAAAATATCGTATTTCGGAAGTGTTGAATATTACTCGAGTCGGAGTAGAGATAAGTGAAAAGAAAGACGTCATCAGTCAGTTCCACGTTATTAGAAAAGATGAGAAAGAGTACAAGTTCACAGAAGCAGATTTTCATAATCTTGACATGCTTGACATCATTCACATTTACAACTACCTCAGTATCATCACCATTCGACCTTTTGCTAAGGCTCAAGCTTTGGAAGCTGTAAAAAGATACATGATGGAGACAATTGAACTGATGAGACGTGAAGATTTTCAAATAGGTCTAGAAGCAAAAAGAAAAAAGATTCGAATTACGTGTCTGAATCAATTTACAGAGGGACTGAAGGATATGAGGATGTTTCAAATGCAATTCGAACCCGAAGGGTTTGTTTTTGTAAATTCTCAAAAAGAAAAGGTGTTCATTCGTACTGAAGAGCTGAACAAATATTCAGATGGAACACTTAAGGCTGCACTGAAGTATCTTAAGATTCATCAAAGCAAGTTCCATGACATTGACATGGTAATGGGTCTTGGAGAATTCATAAAGCATATAAGAGATCGTCTGAAACTTCGAATTCGTACAAGTCAGTTTGAGATACTTCGTGGACAGAGAAAGAGAAGATATTTCAAAGAAATGGATGAATATGCATTATATGAGGGAGATCCAAGAAAAGCGTGGGGTGTCTGGAAACCTTCTGAGCAAGTTTCAGAAAATCAAATAGAAGTTTCGAAACCAGATGGCACACGATGGAAACTAACGTTTGGACCTCTCAAGATTACAAAATAGGATTATGTTGTAAAGTTCACATTTAACACTTAGGGGGAGATTGTTACGACCCCGAAGTTGTATAGTGTTAATGTGAAAATAAGCTTAAATGAAGGTTCCTTAGAAGAGGGCTATATAAGGAACCTAAGTAGTCCTAATTAGATAGCCATTGCATTGTAACTGAGTTCTAGAAGCTGTGGAATGTAATTGTACCAATTCTCTCTAATACCGAGTCTCATTCCTATCTACCGAATCTCTCTTTATCTTATCATTTCTCTCAATCTCAACATGATCTGACCTATCAAGACTTTTGTCTATCTTGTGCCGCTTTCAAACGAGCCCGAATCATATCGATTTTACTATTTGTATCCAATACCAAGTCGGTGCTCCCGACCTCCCTTTGACCTACTTCGCCCCAACAAATCGGGGTTCGACACCTTCTACCGTATAACATCTCATATGGTGGCATTCTAATACTAGAGTGAAAACTATTATTGTACGAGAATTCCACCAAAGGAAAATGTTCATCCCAACTACCACCGAAATCAATAATACACACTCGCAACATATCCTCCAATGTTTGATTCGTACGTTCGGTTTGACCGTCCGTTTGAGGATGGTACGCCATACTCATATTCACCCTCGTACCCATATCTTCATGAAACTTCTTCCAAAATCGAGAAGTAAAACGCGTGTCCCGATCCGAAACGATAGACGCGGGAATGCCGTGTCTCGATATCACCTCCTTAATGAACATTTTCGCAAGTGCCTCCGACATAATTGCTTCTTTAATAGGAAGAAACAATGTACTTTTCGTCAATCTATCAACAATCACCCAAATAGTATCAAATTGGGTTCTTACCATTTTTGGCAACTTGGTAATAAAATCCATGGTAATATGCTCCCACTTCCACATCGGGATTTCTAGCGGTTGCAACTTACCATACGGCTTTTGGTGTTCGGCTTTAACTTGAAAACACGTGACACATTGCTCTACATACTTAACAACGTCGCGTTTCATGCCCGACCACCAATAATCTTTTCTCAAATCAAGATACATTTTCGTCGCGCCCGGGTGAATGGAATACTTTGACTTATGTGCTTCATCAAGTAGCACCCGCCGGTAATCACCCATCTTAGGCACCCACACTCTTCCTTGAAAAGACAACAAACCACGTGAACCCATAGTAATGAATTTCGATTGCCCCACAATTCGTTCCGCATTCTTGTTGTGAACGTAAGCCTCTATTTGAATCACACCAAGCTTTTCAAGAAAATCGTTAGTAATTGTCATTCGCAACAATCCTAAACGTATCGCCGGATGTTGACTCTTTCGACTTAACGCATCCACGACTACATTCGCCTTGCCCGGATGGTAAAGTATTTCACAATCATAATCTTTCACCACATCCATCCATCTACGTTGACGATAGTTCAAATCCCATTGATCAAAAAGATGTTTCAAACTCTGGTGATCCGAATAAATCGTACACTTGACACCATACAAGTAATGGTGCCAAATTTTCAAAGCATGGACCACTGCCGCTAATTCGAGATCATGAGTCGGGTATCTCTTTTCATGTTCCTTTAATTGACGAGAGGCGTAAACGATGACTTTACCTCGTTGCATTAGAACACACCCGAGCCCATTCAAAGAAGCATCACAATAAACCGTCATATCATCTACACCTTCCGACAACACTAAGACCGGAGCTTGACACAATTTCTCTTTCAACAATTGAAAAGCGATTTCTTGCTCGTTCTCCCAATTGAATCTCGTATTCTTCCTTGTCAACTTAGTTAATGGAGAAGCAATCTTTGAAAAGTCTTGGATAAACCGACGATAATAATCGTCTAATCCGAGAAAACTTTGGATTTTCGTAGGTGTAGTCGGTTGTCCCCAACTCTTCACCGTCTCTATCTTCCCCGGATCTACTTGAATACCATTCTCGTTCACAATATGGCCAAGGAATTGAACCTCCCTTAGCCAAAATTCACATTTTGAGAACTTAGAATACAACTTCTCCTTCCGCAATGTCTTCAACACACTACGCAAATGATGTTCATGTTCCTTCATACTCCTCGAATAGACAAGTATGTCATCGATGAACACAATTACCGACTTGTCCAACATAGGTTGGCACACTCGGTTCATAAGATCCATGAACGCCGCTGGCTTATTCGTAAGACCAAAAGGCATCACTACAAACTCAAAATGCCAGTAACGCGTTCGAAAAGCCGTTTTCTCAATATCTTCCTCACGGACCCGCATTTGGTGATAGCCGGACCGTAGGTCAATTTTAGAGAAATACGTCGCACCTTGGAGTTGATCAAACAAATCGTCAATCCTAGGCAATGGATAACGATTCTTGATCGTCACTTTATTCAACTCCCTATAATCAATGCACATACGCATACTACCATCTTTCTTCTTCACAAACAAGACCGGAGCACCCCATGACGAAGCACTCGGTCGAATAAAACCCTTCTCAAGTAACTCTTGGGTTTGATTTAACAATTCTTGCATTTCCGTTGGCGCTAAACGATAAGGAGTTTTAGCAATGGGAGTAGCTCCCGGAACCAACTCAATGCGAAATTCAACTTGTCTTTCCACCGAAACACCCGGTAACTCATCCGGAAATACGTCTTCGAATTCATTAACCACCGGAATCTCGCGAATGGGTGGTGGCTCATCACGAGTATCAACAACTTGGGCAAGAAAAACCATGCCACCACTAACAAGGAAACGACGTGCCCGTGCAAAAGTGCATATCGGCACAAGTCTTCTACGCTTATCGCCATGAATAATTAACTCTCCCCCACTTGGGGTCTTCACATGAATAGACTTTTCATGGCATGCAATATCGGCTCTATTATGATCGAGCCAATCCATACCAACCACGATATCAAAATCACCCAAAGTCATCGGGATGAGATCAATTTTAAAGTTTTCGGCACCAAACACAACATTACAATTATTACACACGTCAACCACTAGCACTGTCTTGCCATCTGCTATTTCGACTTTTACCGGATGACTTAACTTAGCTAATGGTTTATTAAGTTTAGGCACAAATTTTGGAGACACAAACGACAAATTTGCACCGCTCTCAAATAGAATCCTTGCCGGATTAGAGTTAACCATGAAAGTACCTGAGACAACTTCATTGGATTGCTTAGCTTCATCATTGGTCATCAAATAATTACGCCCCCTTGCCGACCCCGCCGCCTTCTCTATCCTCTTAACTTGATCATTTCGGAGACCGGGGCACTCCGACTTTCGGTGCCCTTCTTTTTGACAATTAAAACACGTGATTGTATTAGTAGACGGTTTTGGACAATCACGAGAGTAGTGACCCTTTTTCCCACAATTGAAACATGTGACCATGTGACCACTAGAAGCACCCCTCTTTACGCTACCGACACTTTCGGTTGCTCCCTTACTCTTCTTGTTCGAAAAACTAGAAGCTTCAAACTTTCTTTTACTTGGCGCATAACTAACCAGACTCGGAGCTTGCACTTCAAACCCCTTCGCCACCGCCAAAAGCTTTGCAAAAGTCTCAACATGACCAATACTAATTTTACCCTTCAAATCATCTCTAAGGGTCGCATGAAAGTCTTCCATTAACAATTGATCGTTCTGATAATGCTAAAAACGAACATATATTTCATAGCATTATTCCTCAAGAAAGACAAGCTTTTAGTTGCAATTGTTCTATTTACAAGTGATATTCGTTTAAATAATAAAAGATGAAGACAAAAGACAGATTCGACGAATTGAAGACGCAAACGACAAAAAAGCTCAAAAGTACAAAATACAATCAAAGAGGCTCCAATTATTGATAAGAAACGTCTCGAAATTACAAGAGTACACGATTCAAAATGCAAAGTACAAGATATAAAATAGTACGCAAGGACGTTCGAAAATCCAGGACCGGGACCAGAGTCAACTCTCAACGCTCGACGCAATGGACTAAAAATTACAAGTTAACTATGTATATAAATATAATATAATATATAATTAATTATATAAATTATATATATTATATTTATATAAAAATCCGTCGGCAAGAAAGGAGCCAAAATGGAGTGAGCTGGAATTTCAAACTCCGCGACTCGTGGAGTTTGAAGAGCAAAAATGCCGCGAGTCGCGGAGCTTCCCTGGACTCAAATCGCTATAAAAGCAAACGAATTCTGATCATTTTTATCATAAAAAATTCAATCTCTCTCTCAATTTATACGTAATATATATATATATATATATTTTAATTTTAATTTCTAATAATATGGGTATGTTAGCGAATGTTGTACGGGTGTAAGTCGAAATTCTGTCCGTGTAACGCTACGCTATTTTTAATCATTGTAAGTTATGTTCAACCTTTTTAATTTAATGTCTCGTAGCTAAGTTATTATTATGCTTATTTAAAACGAAGTAATCATGATGTTGGGCTAATTACTAAAATTGGGTAATTGGGCTTTGTACCATACTTGGGGTTTGGACAAAAGAACGACACTTGTGGAAATTAGACTATGGGCTATTAATGGGCTTTATATTTGTTTAACTAACTGATAGTTTATTAATTTTAATATAAAGATTTACAATTGGACGTCCCTATAAATAACCATATACACTCGATCGGACACGATGGGCGGGGTATTTATATGTACGAATAATCGTTCATTTAATCGGACACGGGAATGGATTAATATCACTAGTCACTAGAATTATTAAAACAGGGGTGAAATTATGTACAAGGACACTTGGCATAATTGTTAACAAAGTATTAAAACCTTGGGTTACACGCAGTCGATAACCTGGTGTAATTATTAAACAAAGTATTAAAATCTTGTTAAAGTTTAAGTCCCCAATTAGTTGGAATATTTAACTTCGGGTATAAGGATAATTTGACGAGGATACTCGCACTTTATATTTATGACTGATGGACTGTTATGGACAAAAACCAGACGGACATATTAAATAATCCAGGACAAAGGACAATTAACCCATGGGCATAAAACTAAAATCAACACGTCAAACATCATGATTACGGACGTTTAAATAAGCATAATTATTTTATTTCATATTTAATTTCCTTTATTTTATATTTAATTGCACTTCTAATTATCGCACTTTTATTTATTGTTATTGTATTTAATTGCACTTTTAATTATCGTACTTTTTAATTATCGTAAGTTTATTTTATCGCACTTTTATTTATCGCAATTTCATTATCGTTATTTACTTTACGCTTTAAATTAAGTCTTTTATTTATTTAATATTTTACATTTTGTTTTAACTGCAACTAAAGTTTTTAAAATCGACAAACCGGTCATTAAATGGTAAAAACCCCCCTTTATAATAATAATATTACTTATATATATATATATATATATATATTTGTATTTTTATAAAATAAAACTAATATAGCGTTAAGCTTTGTTAAAAGATTCCCTGTGGAACGAACCGGACTTACTAAAAACTACACTACTGTACGATTAGGTACACTGCCTATAAGTGTTGTAGCAAGGTTTAAGTATATCCATTCTATAAATAAATAAATATCTTGTGTAAAATTGTATCGTATTTAATAGTATTTCCTTGTAAAAATATAAGCTATTTTATATACATCTCGCATAACATCAAGTATTTTTGTCGCCGCTGCCGGGGACTCGAAATCTAGCTTAAAAGCCGGAAGCGCAACGCTAATAAATATATAAAAAAAGATTTTTTTTAGTTTACTTTTATAAAAAATACGCTTTTGTAAAAATATGTTTTAATTATTCGAAAACATAAAAAGAAAACAAAAATTATATAAATATTTTTAAGAGTTTGTTAAATATTTAAGTTTTATAAAGTTTCTTTATTTTTATTTTATATAAAGTTTATTTAAGTTTTAAATATTTTGTTTTTATTTAAAACATAAATTCAAGAATCGAAAAAAATATAAATATATATAAATCTAGTTTTAAGATTTTTATTTATAAAATTATAAAGTATTTTTATTTTTATTTTAGTTTTTAAATATAAGTTTTTATTATATAAATATTTTTATTAAAACAGAAAAATATAATTTAAAAAAAAATATAATTACGTAAAAACGCGTCGAATTTGAAACAGCCTGTCATCTGGAATCTCGAACCCCGCGACTCGCGGAGATTTTTGCCAGGTGGAACCGCGACTCGCGGATGAACCCTGACACGGGTACACAGAACCCTAATCAGGCATTAATTACGGGTTTTTATTTTTATTATTTAAATTTAACCCTAATTAGGTTTAATTATTTTAATTAATTTAGTTTAGTTTATTTATTATTTTGTATTTTTAGTTAAATTAGTTTAATTAAAATTTAAAATTAATAGTTTTATAAAATAAATAATATAAAAATAATATTTTTATAAAAATTGTAATTTTTACAACTTTTAGTATATTTTTATATTTTGTCCCTTTTTAATTATTTTAGCGTAATATTTATATTTTTCGCTCATATTTAGTTTTAGATATAATTTTTGCCATAGTTATTTTTATTTATAGATTTTTAGGCATTGCCGTAAAATCCCTTAAGTGCTTTTTCTTTAGACTAAGATTTAGGTGCTTTAGAATTTTGCGACGCCTTTTTAAGTTTTAGTACCTTTTTAAGATATTGCCATTTGGGATATAGATTTACTTGTAAGCTTTAATATTTTTAGACGCCTTTTACCTATATATCAATTATCATTCCAATTAGTAATCTCAAATTGCGATTATAATTTTAAGTTAGTGATAGTAATAAGGTTGGGTTAGTCGAGTGTTTTTAAGTTCTATAAGTCATTTTTTTTATTATTTCTTATTTTTCGACGCCTTTTTTTTTCGACCCTTTTCTTTTTCGACGCGCTCTTTTTCTTTCTTATTTCTCGCAATTCTAGTTTTAGGACATAGATTTTTATTCTACTTCTTATCTAAAATTCTTAAAATTACGAAAATTTATTTTAAGTGGTTAAATTGATAGACATCAAAAATTTTCTGGTTCGTAGTAATAGTTGGATTTGTACGTGGACCGGGTTATTGGAGCCAAACAGTCCTCAATTATATTGAGACCAAACGAATCCTGCCCCTCTGCTGCATCTTTTGGCTATTCGAAACGTGGGCAAAATCAGAAAAGTCTATTAATTGGATAACTTATATAATTTTTCTTTCCTTTTAAAAACTAATAGGATATTCAGTAAATGCACCGAGCAAGACGTTCACCACCTTTTGTACGTTCACCACCTGTAACTAGATCAAGACATCTAGCTAATATTACCGCCGTTGATTTTTCTTTAGAATCGTCATCCAGTCAACCAAGTACTCCAAGTCAAATTTCTGATAATCCATTTTTTGAATCCGACCTCACAATTGAGAATCCGAAGAATATTCAGGGACAATTCGTAGATCCTGAACCATTAATTTTTCCTCCGGAACCACCAATCATTCAAACAGTGATTGTTGAGGAACGAACCATTAAATCAGAATCCTCTAGTGATTCCGATTCAACAAATTCAATTATGGAGAATCTGGAACCTTTAAGTATGGAAGACCAAATGAGAACTAAACGCACTGGCCAAGGTCACGTAATTACTCATCCAGACATTAGTGCACCAGATTATGAAATCAAAGGACAAATTCTACACATGGTGACTAATCAATGCCAATTTAGTGGTGCACCGAAGGAAGATCCAAATGAACATCTTCGTACCTTTAATAAGATCTGCACACTATTTAAAATCCGAGAAGTGGAGGATGAACAGATATATCTCATGTTATTTTCCTGGACTTTAAAGGGAGAAGCCAAAGATTGGTTGGAATCGTTACCTGAAGGGGCGATTGATACATGGGACGTTTTAGTTGAAAATTTTCTTAAACAATTCTTTCCAGCATCTAAAGCCGTAAGACTTCAAGGAGAAATTGTTACGTTCACACAGAAACCGAATGAAACTCTATATGAGGCGTGGACAAGATTTGGAAAGTTATTAAGAGGATGTCCGCAACATGGTTTAGACACCTGTCAAATAGTACAAATATTCTACCAAGGATGCGACATCACTACAAGGAAAGACATCGATATAGTAGCTGGTGGTTCCATTATGAAGAAAACCGAAACTGATGCTTATAAAATTATTGATAACACTGCTTCCCACTCACATGAGTGGCACCAAGAAAAATATATCGTTAGATCATCTAAAGCAACTAGAGCCGATTCTAGCCATGACTTAGATTCCATTTCCGCAAAGATAGATGCTATCGAGAGACGAATGGAAAAGATGACTAAGGATATTCACTCAATACGAAATAGTTGTGAGCAGTGTGGAGGACCACATTTGACAAAAGATTGTCTCAGTATTGAACTAACAATGGAACAAAGAGAGAATATTTCATATCTAAACCAAAGGCCTGGAAATAATTATCAGAATAATTATCAACCGCCAAGACCGATTTACAATCAAAACCAGAACTATAACCGAAATATTCCATACAACAACCAACAAGGTCCTAGCAATCAACAAGTATCCAATAATACTTACAATCAACAAAGACCTAATTTTTAAAACAAACCACCACAAACGGATGATAAAAAGCCGAATTTAGAAGATATGATGACAAAGCTAGTTGAAACTCAAACGCAGTTTTTCACATCTAAAAAACAAACTAATGAACAAAATGCTCAAGCATTTAGAAATCAACAAGCTTCTATTCAAAATTTGGAACAAGAAGTAAGTAACCTAGCAAGGTTAATAGGTGAAAGAAAATCGGGAAGTTTACCTAGTGATACAAATGCTAACCCCCGGAATGAAACAGCTAAAGCCATTACCACAAGAAGTGGTACAACACTTAAACCACCTGAAATACCTGTAACTTCTGATGAAGCTATTCCTACTCCACAAGAACCACAACCTGATCAAGATAAGGAAAAAGAACCAGTAGTTGAAAAGGTTAATGAAGATAACACAGTTAAGGCTAAACCTTATGTTAAACCATACCAACCACCACTTCCTTACCCGAGTAAAATGAAAAAAGAGAAACTTGAAGCCGAGCAATCCAAATTCTTGGATATGTTTAAACAAATAAATGTAAATCTTCCTTTCATTGATGTGATTTTAGGAATGCCTAGATATGCTAAATTCTTGAAAGATCTAATCACAAATAGAAAGAAAATGGAAGAACTCTCGGCCGCTACTATGAATGCTAATTGTTCAGCAGTGCTGTTGAATAAGATACCAGAAAAATTATCTGATCCAGGAAGTTTCACAATTCCATATTTTCTGGGTAGTCTTAGTTCAATAGAAGCATTGGCAGACTTAGGTGCTAGTATAAATTTAATGCCGTATTCACTATACGCTAAACTAGACCTTGGAGAATTGAAACCAACAAGAATAAGCATACAACTAGCTGATTGATCAATAAAATATCCTAGAGGGATAATGGAAAACATGCTAGTTAAAGTTGGTACTTTAGTATTTCCAGTAGATTTTGTTGTTCTGGACATGGAAGAAGATTCTCAAGTTCCTCTCATATTAGGAAGACCATTCTTAAACACGGCTAAAGCAATGATAGACGTGTTTGGTAAGAAACTGACCCTAAGTATAGAGGATGAGAGTGTTACCTTTTCAGTTGATAGAGCAATGCAACAATCGCAATCTGCAGATGATACATGTTATTATATTCAAACTATAGACTCACATGCAGAATTGTTAGAAGAATTTCCAGAATTACAAGGAACAGGAGAATGTTCTTTAGGAGAAAGTACTGAACCAATTGATGAAGCTGAAATGTTAGCTACACTTATAGCTAATGGATATGAACCAACAACAGAAGAAATTCAAATGTTAAAAGAAGAAGACAGATATCGATACAAATCATCGATAGAAGAACCTCCGAAATTAGAGTTAAAGCCACTTCCAAACCATTTGGAATACGCTTATTTACATGGTGAATCTGAATTACCTGTAATAATATCGTCTTCTCTTACTGAAAATGAGAAATCACAACTCATTTCTGTGTTGAAAGCTCATAAACCAGCCATTGCATGGAAGATTCATGATATTAAAGGAATAAGTCCTTCGTATTGCACACATAAAATCCTTATGGAAGAAGGTCATAAAACGTATGTGCAATGCCAACGAAGACTAAATCCGAATATGCAAGATGTAGTTAAAAAAGAAATTATTAAACTGCTAGATGCAGGTTTAATTTATCCAATTTCTGATAGTCCATGGGTAAGCCCAGTTCAATGCGTGCCTAAGAAGGGTGGCATGACTGTCATTACAAATGAGAAAAATGAGCTTATTCCTACTAGGACTGTAACAGGATGGCGTGTGTGTATTGATTATAGAAAATTAAATGATGCCACCAGAAAAGATCACTTTCTCTTACCTTTCATTGATCAAATGTTGGAAAGGCTAGCCGGAAACAGTTACTATTGTTTTCTAGATGGTTTTTTCGGATATTTTCAAATTCCAATAGCACCCGAAGATCAAGAGAAAACCACGTTCACGTGCCCTTATGGTACTTTTGCTTACAAACGCATGCCATTTGGACTTTGCAACGCCCCTGCAACCTTTCAAAGGTGCATGATGGCGATCTTTCACGACATGATAGAAGAATGCATGGAAGTTTTCATGGATGACTTTTTAGTCTTCGGTGATACATTTGAATCATGTCTAGCTAATCTTGAACGAATGCTTATTAGATGCGAACAATCAAATCTAGTTCTTAATTGGGAGAAATGCCATTTCATGGTTAAAGAAGGCATCGTTCTTGGACATAAAATTTCAAAGGAAGGAATTGAAGTGGATAGAGCTAAAGTAGATGTAATTGCTAAACTTCCACATCCCACCAATGTTAGAGGAGTTAGGAGTTTTCTGGGGCATGCCGGTTTTTACCGACGTTTCATTAAAGATTTTTCTAAAATTGCCACTCCTATGAATAAATTCCTAGAAAAGGATGCTCCATTCATCTTTTTAGATGAATGTATCAAATCTTTTAATATTCTTAAAGAGAAACTCACTAATGCGCCGATCATGATAACACCAAATTGGAATCTACCGTTTGAACTTATGTGCGATGCAAGTGATTTTGCAATGGGAGCTGTTTTAGGACAAAGGATTGAAAAACGATTTCAACCTATATATTATGCTAGTAAGACGTTACAAGGAGCACAAACAAATTACACAACTACTGAAAAAGAACTCCTTGCTATTGTCTTTGCTTTTGACAAATTTCGTTCATATCTCGTTCTAGCAAAAACGGTGGTCTATACCGACCATTCTGCTCTTAGATACCTATTTTCGAAACAAGATGCTAAACCAAGATTAATCCGTTGGATCTTACTCTTACAAGAATTCGATATTGAAATCCGAGATAAAAGAGGAGCAGAAAATCTCGCTGCTGATCATCTTTCTCGTCTTGAAAATCCCGGATTAGAAGTTCTAAATGAATCGGCCATACAAGACAACTTTCCTGATGAATATCTATTGAAGATAGATTATAATGAAATTCCATGGTTTGCAGACTATGCAAACTACTTAGTATGTGGATTCCTTGAAAAAGGATTATCGTACCAAAAACGAAAGAAATTCTTCAGTGATATAAAAAACTATTTTTGGGAAGATCCTCATTTGTTTAAAAGTTGTCCAGATGGAATAATACGCCGATGTGTATTCGGAGATGAAGCTAGTAAAATCTTAAACCATTGTCACACAGGACCAACAGGAGGGCACTATGGGCCTCAACTAACAGCAAGAAAAGTTTATGATGCTGGATTCTATTGGCCTACAATTTACAAAGACGCACACCTTCTTTGCAAATCCTGTGATGCTTGTCAAAGGGCCGGAAAAATAAGTCAACGTGATGAAATGCCACAAAATGTCATTCAAGTATGTGAAGTATTTGACATTTGGGGTATTGACTTTATGGGTCCATTTCCAAAATCTCATAATAATCTCTATATTCTCGTAGCCATTGATTATGTATCTAAATGGGCGGAAGCACAAGCTCTCCCAACTAACGATGCACGAGTTGTAGTCAACTTTTTAAAACGTCTTTTTGCAAGGTTTGGAACACCGAAAGCTTTAATAAGTGATCGGGGAACTCATTTCTGTAATAATCAACTTGAGAAAGTTCTTAAAAGATATGGAGTAACTCATAAAATCTCCACCGCATATCATCCACAAACAAGTGGACAAGTTGAAAATACCAACCGAGTTTAAAACGTATTCTAGAGAAAATCATAGGATCAAATCCGAAGGAATGGTCCATTAAATTGGAGGATGCACTCTGGGCTTTTAGAACAGCCTACAAAACTCCAATTGGAACCACACCTTTTAGACTCGTTTATGGAAAAGCATGTCATCTTCCAGTAGAAATTGAACACAAAGCATTTTGGGCTTTAAAGACATGTAATCTTGATTTACATGAAGCTGGACGTCTACGGTTAAATCAATTAAACGAATTAGAAGAATTAAGACATGAAGCATACGAAAATTCGTTAATCTATAAAGAAAGAACGAAGAAATGGTATGATAAAAGAATCAGAAGTTTAAAAGAATTTAAAGAAGGAGACAGAGTTCTTCTTTTCAATTCACGATTCAAGCTATTTCCTGGAAAATTGAAATCAAGATGGTCTGGACCATTCATAGTCAAAAGAGTTTTCCCATACGGAACGATAGAATTAATAAATTCAAATGGAATTGAATTTAAAGTTAATGGTCATAGAGTTAAACATTACATAGATAGTCTGATAGAAGTCGACAACGAAGTTAATCACAATTTAGATACCACAGCTAACTAAGTGTGGGGAGAATCAAGTCTTTAAAGGATATTATGTATTTCTGTTAGAGTTAGATTTTCTGTTTTCGTGTAGTTCTCGAAAATGGAACCCGAATGGTCTTTCCCTAGCAGACCCTAAAGAACTAGTCTTCTCCCCCCATTCTGAATTTTTATTTTTTTAGGTTTTTACGAAATGAAGACTTCCTGTGAACTAAACCATGGTCTAATGCTACACGCTTTGATCACTAAACGTAATAATGACACTTCCGAGTGAAATAGTATCAGTAATCAGAGAAAGATTGGACGGAGTAAGAAAAGAATCCAGATGCGAAGATAATAAGTTACAATTTGGTAAAGGGAGCACTACACCTAGAAAGATGTCACAAATGCGGAAAATGGTCACATGGAGGTAAATGTTCAAATAATCAAACCTATTCAAACACCGAATTTGTTACTTTATGCAGAGACGGACCGTTCATATGTTTAGAAGAAAAAACACTGAATGCTCGAGGTTACGCCTATGTAGCCATGGAAAATCAATTAAACCGACTATCTTATGAATGGGATAGATCATATCACTAAGAATACTATCTCACAGGTAAGTCTGTACAGTTTTTATTTTTTATTTTCATTTTTAACCTTTTGATAATAAAAGCTAATTTGTTCGCTATAAAGTATTAAATTGGTATTGAATAAAATTAGGTTTGGCGACCGAAATTATTGATATCATACAAAAATTTATTACATCACTGCGAAATTTAACGTTTATTCTTAAGGTATAAATATCTTTAATCAATCAACACAAAATATTTCAAAAATTCGTCATGAGTTAAATTAGGTCATGGAACCAAAATTACTTTACCGAAAAGAGGGGCGTATGTTTTTGATAATATTTGATTGATTAAAGTGGGATAAAAAGCCAAAAAGATTTTTAATTTTATTTTTACCATGTTTTTAAAATTAATATATAAATCTTAAATTAATATTGTAAACTTTGTAAAATCAATATATTTAAGTTTGTCAATATTTAAAAAATTAATATTTTTAAGTTTGTATGTATAACAACAAAAATATAATATAAGTTTGGTGTGAATTTATAATATGAATTTTTTATTTTATGCATTTTAAATTTAAGTGGTGTGAATTTAAAAACAAAAAAATTTACTTTATTTCGCTAAGTTAAAAATATGATTTATAAAATTCGTCGTAAGTTGAAGACTAGGTCTTTGAACCGAAATTGCTTTACCCGAGGGAGGGACGAGAACTTTTATTATCATTATTTTTAATCTTATTGAATTAAAGTATGCCAAAAACATTAAAAAAACCCAAAAATCTTAGCTTTTAAAACAATCGCTACAAAAAGACAAATTTTAAACTTTTGTCGAAGGACGGACTAGGACATCGATCCGAAATGACCTCGTCCTAAAACAAAGGAAAACAAAATTTTAAATTTATTTTATATTTGTTTTATAAGTTAAGGTTTATTTAAAAAAAAAACAAAAAACAAACACCGCGACTCGCGGTATTTGAAAGAGCCAAACGCCGCGACTCGCGGAGGGTCCAAAATACTGAAAAAAATAAAAACGCCAGAGCAGATCAGATTGCACACACTCCACAAAAACTGCGAACAAAACACCCGAAAAACACACACTAAAACCTCCGAAATTCACAATTTTTCACCGTTTTTCATTAAATCTTTTACTAAAATCATGTTAAGAAGGATGCTATCAAGGAATTACTCAAGGAAAATGGTAAATTTCTACACCTAAACACCATTTAATCCGAAAATTAGTGTTCTTGAGCAATTTTTTTTACCCAAATCGATTTTGATGCTTTTTAGTGTAATTATGCTTAAATTTCTTATGTATTATGCTTGTATAACCTAGATTGATGCTATTTAACATGATTAGAAGCCTTAAACTTCAAATTTTGAGTAATCTAGGGTTTGTGTTCTTGAGCAAATTTGGGGCTTTTTGATATAAACAGGTTATGACCGATTTTTGTCATGAATTGTTGCTAAAATAAGTAGTGTAACATGTTTAGGTAGTTAAATGATCCAAACTTTGAGCCTAAACATGATTTTGAGAATTAAAGTGGACTTTTTCAATTCTAAAATTCATGAACTTAATTTTTGAGAGATAATGCCATTTGAAACTTGTTTAATTGCTAGTAATAATTATTTTGACATGTAATTTGAGTTGAATGCTTATGAACTTGGCAAACATTTTCGTATATGCTTATTTGAAAAAGTGTAGATTTGAAAAAAATATGAAAATGAGCTTAAGTTTGATATAAATTGGATATGTCATTGTAATTATTTTGATTGATGATTTTGCTGACACTAATGCATATTTGGATGCACAAAAATTGTGTTTGATGTGTTTTGCAGATTGAAAGGGGTGAATCTTCATCCTAAGCTCGCAATGCTCCTGCTGAGAATGCGGAACAACAGGAGGTGGATAACTACTACAAACAAGATATATCTCATCCAGTTATGACATTTTCTAATATGCACTTGGAAGATTTGCACCCGAACTTGAGATTTGACAGACTTTGGATAGATTATCCAAAATACCAAAGGGGCTTGCATACTCTTCATTCTAAAGCTGTTGAAGTACCTAGGGTAATAGAATGGGAACCATTAGAAGCCGTAGAATTGGCCGGGCCAATTAGGGAATTACTTACGCAGAGGTATGGTAATTCTACTTTTAACGATTAGGTACGTTTATTCAACATGCGTAGACCTGTATATAATGTATGGTGTGAAGAATTGTTGTGTAGTATAGAAATAAATGATCGGGTAGCTAGTTTAACCGATCGATCTTTTATTAGATTTTTGTTAGGAGGTTCAATGCGCCACATGTCTTTACTAGACATGGCTCAGGCCTTACGTATATATACGCTTGAGGAGTTAGCATCTGCCAATTGTAGGGGGTTGATATTAAATGGTAGAAAGATTGATGAAAATTTTGATACACATGGTGTATGGAGTCAAATGACTAGCCATCACCGATTTAAAGGGGGAAATTACTCTTATTTGGATATAGATAGAGCAGAGTTAAGAGTAATTCATAGGTTTTTAGCTAATTCGATTACACAAAGAGGTAAGAATAAGGAAAAGGTAAATGAACAGGATTTGTTTTACCATATGTGTATTCGAGACCCACAAAGCGCTGTAAGTATACCGTATTGTGTGGGTTATTATTTATCAGCTATGGTTAGGGAGATGAGACCGCACAGTATAATAGGAGGTGGTATATTTATTACACTAATTGCTGAGTATCTCAATGTGGATATAAGTCGGGGGGATTATTAATTGAAGAACCAAAACCCCGCGATACAATTGGTTTAAATGTATACCATGGTGCTAAAGTTTTGAAGAGGCGAAATAACGCCGCAGTACGATATAATGGTAGACATCCACAGGTTGAGAGAAACTAACAGCCAGGTAATGTGGGAGGGGGAAATGAAATGACAGAAATGCAAAGGTTTATAGCTTCACAAGAGTATGAAAATGCTAGACATAGAGCATTTGAAGATTGGTAGTTCATCAAAACCAAATCATAGCTCATTTCCAACATGTAGGTAGAAACTATATTCCTACTCCATCGCCCGTATTTCCTCCCTGATCTATAGAGATCTAACCACCGTATCCTACGTATAACCCAGCCGAAGCATTCTATAACACATACGGTTATGCATGGAACCCCTACTGGTATCAGTATCATCCCTAGTCTACTTAGTTTTATTTATTTTATAATTTGTAATTTTGATACATTTAATACTTATGTTAATATTGTAATAGTTTTTATAATTTTCTAACTTTTATTATTAGATTTTAATAATTTTTGAATGTGGGGTAATATACCAAACTTCAAAAATATTTATATATGTTTGCAGTTTATCTTATGTACACAACAGGGTAAAACAACGCATTTTCAAAGACTGGCATTAAGTTCAGCAAAAGCAACTAATTTTGACGACAAGATGCAAAATATATGTGAAATAACAACAACACGGAATGAACAAATGATGTGCACCATTTATCATTCAACACAAACAACAATATGTTTGGAAACTTTGGTAAAATTTAATCATTTCTACACTAATCACCCTCAATAATTTAAATTGTTACTGATTTCTTGCAAATGAGGGCATTGCAAGATCTTAAGTGTGGGAAGGGGTTAAATTCTTTCGAATTTTTAAAATTTTTATCTTAAACACTTGGTTACCATTAAAAATACTAGTAACGTAGTAGTTGTATTAGAATCTAGTGCTCTCTGATAATAAAGAACAGCCCTAGTCTTATATACTGACTACCCAATTCTAGTAAAATTTTTCAAAATTTTCAATTAAATGAACTCAAAATCATGTTTATACATATTTATGAACGATAAAACTAGGTGTTAACACCGAAATTATTGTTACCTCGGAAAGGACATAAATTGAGAAAAAAACCAAAATGTTAAAATTCATTTAAAATGGAATAGAGGACAATAAAAAGGAAAATAAAAGCCAAGTGTGGGAAAATTTACCAAGTTATTTTAAACATATGTCACATATTTCTGTAACAAATAATTGAAAATACTTTTGTTTTGGACTAAATTAACTGTTTTACCCGATTTACTATAATGAAAGATGGATCTACATGATGAATCAATTCCATCATTAAAAGGAAGTAAAGTCTTCCGAAAAAGAAACACGCTTCTTGATTTAGGTCATGAAGTTGTCATCCAGACCAGCTGTAGGCTGACGAAAAATCTAGAAAAGTCATCTCTAAAATCAGCAGGAAATCCACGGACCTCAGCATCAAACAGGGTCGCCAAGTGGTCAGATTTATCCTAACCATGAGAAGGATTTATCTCGTACAATGGGGGGGCACCGTGCAAATTAGCTTGATAAGACTAATGAATTAGATCCCCAGAAAGGATAATCTCCTTAAAGATCAAAAATCAGCTTTTAAGACTGATATTACTCAATCCTAGAGATTGACCTTAAAGATTGAGAATTACAAACTCATGGAATTCGATGATATCTAAACTCGAGCTTGAACGAGAAAATATTTTGATCAAATTAAAACCGAATTGTTTTCTGAAAACTCTATTTTCAATGCGTTCATTACCTTTGAACGTAAAATCTTAGGAATTCACCTGGAATTCATTAGGTCACCTGAACTGAATCGGGTGTCAACCGTAAGAACGGTGGTTGCATAGCATGGTCAAAGACAGGACCTTGTGCCAGACCGACAAATTATAAGGGTGAGCTTTACTATTGTTCCTACAAAGGATAGTAATTGCATCCGACATGTTATAGACCATAATCAAAAGCATGTCAGGGGATATTGCCTTAACAGTTGCTTGTTCAACGCTTTCCTTTACAACCGGACGGTAGTTTACCGAAAGGTAATATACGGAGCAAGTATACTGGACGTGTTGCTTTCCTAATACAAGGTTAGCAAGTGGGTGACACAAAACCATAAGTTTTGAGCCAAAATTTTCAAATCTAAAACCCACCAAACCCACAAAAAGAATTTGCAAACACCGGTGAAGGGTTATTCCGAAAAACTTATCTAGGGTAAAAACTAGATTTAATTTTCAAAAGATCAAATGTTTTCATAAAGATCCAATTTCCTAAAGGATCTAAATTTTTATAGTCATGTGGGACTGTAAACCATATCGTTACTACCATTGTTTATACCGCCGTAAAGAAATCACTGATGTACAAAGTGTGAAGAATAAAGAAGTGATTCTAGTATTTCAAGACTATATTGCTTGAGGACAAGCAACGCTCAAGTGTGGGAATATTTGATAATGCTAAAAATGAACATATATTTCATAGCATTATTCCTCAAGAAAGACAAGCTTTTAGTTGCAATTGTTCTATTTACAAGTGATATTCGTTTAAATAATAAAAGGTGAAGACAAAAGACAGATTCGACGAATTGAAGACGCAAACGACCAAAAAGCTCAAAAGTACAAAATACAATCAAAGAGGCTCCAATTATTGATAAGAAACATCTCGAAATTACAAGAGTACAATATTCAAAACGCAAAGTACAAGATATAAAGTAGTACGCAAGGACGTTCGAAAATCCGGGACCGGGACCAGAGTCAACTCTCAACGCTCGACGCAATGGACTAAAAATTACAAGTTAACTATGTATATAAATATAATATAATATATAATTAATTATATAAATTATATATATATTATATTTATATAAAAATCCGTCGGCAAGAAAGGAGCCAAAATGGAGTGAGCTGGAATTTCAAACTCCGCGACTCGCGGAGTTTGAAGAGCAAAAATGCCGCGAGTCGCGGAGCTTCCCTGGACTCAAATCCCTATAAAAGCAAACGAATTCTGATCATTTTTATCATCAAAAATTCAATATCTCTCTCAATATATACGTAATATATATATATATATATATATATATATTTTAATTTTAATTTTAATTTTAATTTCTAATAATAAGGGTATGTTAGCGAATGTTGTAAGGGTGTAAGTCGAAATTCTGTCCGTGTAACGCTACGCTATTTTTAATCATTGTAAGTTATGTTCAACCTTTTTAATTTAATGTCTCGTAGCTAAGTTATTATTATGCTTATTTAAAACGAAGTAATCATGATGTTGGGCTAATTACTAAAATTGGGTAATTGGGCTTTGTACCATAATTGGGGTTTGGACAAAAGAACGACACTTGTGGAAATTAGACTATGGGCTATTAATTGGCTTTATATTTTTTTAACTAAATGATAGTTTATTAATTTTAATATAAAGATTTACAATTAGACGTCCCTATAAATAACCATATACACTCGATCGGACACGATGGGCGGGGTATTTATATGTACGAATAATCGTTCATTTAACTGGACACGGGAATGGATTAATAGTCACTAGAATTATTAAAACAGGGGTGAAATTATGTACAAGGACACTTGGCATAATTGTTAACAAAGTATTAAAACCTTGGGTTACACGCAGTCGATAACCTGGTGTAATTATTAAACAAAGTATTAAAATCTTGTTACAGTTTAAGTCCCCAATTAGTTGGAATATTTAACTTCGGGTATAAGGATAATTTGACGAGGATACTCGCACTTTATATTTATTACTGATGGACTATTATGGACAAAAACCAGACGGACATATTAAATAATCCAGGACAAAGGACAATTAACCCATGGGCATAAAACTAAAATCAACACGTCAAACATCATGATTATGGAAGTTTAAATAAGCATAATTATTTTATTTCATATTTAATTTCTTTTATTTTATATTTAATTGCACTTCTAATTATCGCACTTTTATTTATTGTTATTGTATTTAATTGCACTTTTAATTATTGTACTTTTTAATTAACGCATGTTTATTTTATCGCACTTTTATTTATCGCAATTTCATTATCGTTATTTACTTTACGCTTTAAATTAAGTCTTTTATTTATTTAATATTTTACATTTTGTTTTAACTGCAACTAAAGTTTTTAAAATAGACAAACCGGTCATTAAACGGTAAAAACCCCCCATTATAATAATAATATTACTTATATATGTATTTGTATTTTTATAAAATAAAACTAATATAGCGTTAAGCTTTGTTAAAAGATTCCCTGTGGAACGAACCGGACTTACTAAAAACTACACTACTGTACGATTAGGTACACTGCCTATAAGTGTTGTAGCAAGGTTTAAGTATATCCATTCTATAAATAAATAAATATCTTGTGTAAAATTGTATCGTATTTAATAGTATTTCCTTGTAAAAATATAAGCTATTTTATATACACCTCGCATAACATCAAGTTCCCCACATACTCGGGGCAAAAACGCGCTTTGGTGAGAAAGTTGGTTTTGAGAGTGTTTAGGTCCAAAGACCCTTAACGCATGTTCCTTAACTCGTTGCGCAATTTGGAAAGATCCGCTTGCGTACGATATTCGAGGAAAAACTCCTTCTTGAACTCCGCCCAAGACAACCCCACAAAAGCCGCATCACCCACCATATCAATTTTACCATCGAGCCAATCTTTAGCATGGCCCCTCAACAAACTAGTAGCAAGCCTAGTCTTTTTCTCAGGTGGGCACTCGGTCGTGCGAAAACAACCTTCAACATCGGAGATCCAAGCCGCACTTTTCATGGGGTTGGGATCCCCGTGAAAGTGAGGAGGCTTAGTCACCAAGAAGTTCTTATAGCTAAGCTCCAACTCGCCCCCATTTTGAGGTCTAGGAAACCTCCTTTCAACTTCTTCTTTGACGGCATTGGTCACTCGTTCTTGAATCATATCGACAATTTGTTCTAAAACCGACTCTTCGAATATTTGTTTAACCCTTCGTGAGAAAACCGAAACATAGTTTTCTAAAGTGGTCTCAATCTTGGTAGTCATCTCATCTTCCTCTACATGAGAGGGACCACCATTGCCATTCGTATCCGTTCTGTTTCTCGTCTTCATTCTAAAGTTTAAAAATGGATTAGACATCACCAACAATTTAATACACATATATACCTATGCATATGGCCGCACACACACCACATCTAGCTTGATACTTGTTGCACATCCTTGCTTGACTTGACTTGCAACCGTAATAGGGGTCGCGACTCACTATTACGCTCGCATGCCATGCCATGCTTAAACGTATCACAATCATCTTGCTTGATGTTCAAAATAATAACACATGATTATTATGTCACAACATAAGCATAGTTAGTCCACCTATGCACCAAAGAACTAATCAAAACCCGCACCGACCCGTAGTCCTACAAGTCCCGCATATAATTTAACAACACAAAAGTCTAAGTCTAGGCGCCTATCTCAAGTCACCTAAATCCCTTAGACCATGCTCTGATACCACTTGTAACGACCCAACCCGTTAACCAACCAAAACTGCAAAATAAAAAAAAAATTCGAAGCAGGCCTGCCCAGGCTGGGTGCGCGGCGCGCACCCCTTCCTGTGCGTGGCACGCACAGGGCCTGGCAGCCCGCTGTCCAATTTGTTCCATTTTCGTAAAAAGATCTACCACTTACCATCATTTTTAGACGAAATGCTTTTCACATCATATTAGTATGAGTAAAACTAGCACGAATCAATGATAAAATGAGTTTTACATTGCGGGGCCCACATATGCCCAAAATACCATTAAGTACGAAATACGAGTTTCGACCACAAAAAGTTTAATTGCCAAACGTCACTAGAGCATGGTGTTTGGGGTTAAACTACCCAAATCTTGGTCGAACTTCCAAAAAGCTAAAACCCCCGAGAGCTACTAATCAAAGCGAATACCTTTGCCCTTATCCAAGCCGGATCCTAAAAAGGTAAACAACGAGAGGGTAAGCTAACACTTAGTGAATGCAATAATTATACACATACATATATAACCTACTTACTTGCAATCACATACACAATTACCTCATACACGCTAGAAATTTAAATGACATACCAACGCAAGGTATAACGCTAAATCTCCAAGATCACAAGCTAGCACAAACAATAGCATATATAACTCGAATAATATAAAGTGCCACGCTACAAACACATAACCATGGTTAACCAATAGTACAAAGGAATGGTACTTAGAATTTCCCATCGGTGTTCCCAATAACTATTAACGCACAACGAATTATGACACTAACCCCGGAGTGGTATCGATCGCCCGAACTTTAAACCCACCCGTCACGTGTAATGTGGTATCGAACGCCCGAACTTTAAACCCACCCTACACGCCCACACACATACATATGACATGGTATCGAACGCCCGAACTTAAACCCATATCATATATTGACTCGATGTGGTATCGACCGCCCGAACTTAAACCCACATCGAATCTCGTACAAGTAAATACATTATATACACACATGTATAATCATTCCACTCACCTTGTCGACTTGGCGAGATTTCCAAAAATAACTTGTAACCTTCAAAGCGAGTCACCTAACACAATTAATTCCCAATTAATTCACATAATAAGTTGGACTACCCACCAACTAACCTCACTAGTGCATTTATGACCCATTTGCACTAGAATCGCACATTAAAGGTCGAGACCCACAACTAATCACTAAAAGCTAGTGACTAAGGTTCTAAGACTTCCATCAACACATAACTAGGGTGTTTTCATACACAATTTATCCCGCTAGGTCAAACCCACCCATTTGACCCTTTTCAAGTCAACCATAAATCCTAGAACCAATTTTACTAGCAACACAAGTGAGCTAGTGAATAACTAACCATTTTAGACTCAATAACACCGATTATTACTTTGAAAACCTAGGTTAGTCATTCTTGAGTCCTCTTGACTCGATCTTACCCAAAACCCCTAAAATCACCAACAAAAGGTTTTATGTTCATCACTAACCCAAGTTCTAACCCTTAAACAAATTAAATTAAGGAAATCAAAATTAAAACTTTCCACCACAACCAAAATGTAGCTAGAGAGGAGATGAACAACCTTATAACCAGAGCTAAGACCTGAAACTAGCTCCTTCTTCCTTTACTTGAGCTTTCTCTCACTCAAATTTGGGTTTCTCTCACTAGAATTAAAGTAGAAAGAAATTGGTGGTTGAAAGTGGAGTTATGACTCCCAACCCACTGATCTGGTGGCCTTAACTCGTCCCCTAAGTGAAATTACCACAATTCCCTTCCAAAATATCTAATTAATCAGGCAGAACCCGGCTACAGTTGGAGTGCGCCACGCGCACCCTTAAGTGTGCGCTGAGCGCACTTAGGCCTGAACAGAATCCGACTTCTGTTTAAATCCAGAATTATTCCCACGCTTTATGTACTATATTTACACTTATGTACAATAGATATTAGGGTGTTACATTAAATGGATTATGGCCTGTGTTACAACCACATCATACACTATTTGTGGTAATGGGGAGCTTCATGGGTTTTTCAAAGGAAAGCGGGGGTTGCGAAAAGGTGATCCAATGTCGCCGTATTTGTTTACTCTTGTAATGGAAGTTTTATCACTGATGCTGAAAAGGAATATTGCCCTAGCAGGTCGGTTCCGTTATCACCCGAAGTGTGATAAAATGCAGATTATTAATTTATGTTTCACTGACGATTTGTTTTTATTTTCTCATTCTAGCGTAGCCTCTATAAAGGTTATTCGAGATTCGTTAGAAGAGTTTAAGCGGTGTTCTGGGTTGACTCCTAGCCTTCCAAAAAGCACATCATTCTTCTGCAATGTTACGGCTTTTACAAAGAATCTTATTTTGCAAACATTGCCATTTGAAGAAGGATCTTTGCCTATTGGATATCTCGGTGTTCCTTTAATTTCTACACATTTGATGTATAGGGATTGTAAGGTATTGGTGGATAGAGTTAGAAATTGAATAAGCGACTGGAAAAACAAGTTCCTATCATTTGCTGGTCGAGTTCAACTTATTATTTCTGTTCTAACTGCAATGCAACTATATTGGTGTTCGGCGTTCATTCTTCCTAATGCTATTATCAAGGATATTGAGAAATTACTTCAGGGATATTTATGGTGCCAGGGTGAGTTAAAATGTGGCAAAGCTAAGGTTAAATGGGATGATGTCTGTTTACCAAAAGAAGAGGGAGGGCTAAGTATTAAAAGGTTGAGACATTGGAATGTGGCTCTTATGACTTCTCATATATGGAGGTTGTCTATTTTTAAGGATTCTTTTTGGGTGCGTTGGATCCACGAATACAAGTTGAAGAGGTATAGCTTTTGGGATGTTCCTATAACGGCAGGATTGTCATGGTGTTGGCGTAAGATTCTTCGTATACGTCCTCTGGTTAAACAATATTTTGTGTATAAGATAGGAAATGGCCAAAACGTTTCTGCTTGGTTTGACTCATGGAGTTCGATTGGGACTATTGTTGACATTATTCCAACTAATGAGATTCAAAGTTTAGGCTTCACAATGAAAGAAACTGTTTGTGACTTGGCTAATGGTACTAGCTGGCCGACTGGTTGGTTGCAGGTGTATCCATCATTGAATTCTATTAATATTCCTTTGTTAAGCAATCATGAAGATAAACTATGCTGGAAAGATAGTGATAATCGATTGATGGATTGTTCAGTGTCTCGAATTTGGGACACTATTCGACCTCGCGTAGCTGTGGTCCCGTGGTTTAGGGTGGTTTAGTTTTTGTAATGTATTCCAAAACATTCGTTTGTCATGTGGTTACTAATGGGCGAGCGTTTGAAGATGCAAGATAGATTGAAAGCATGGGAGCGTAGACCCAATCAGGTGCTTAAATGTTCGTTGTGTAATAACGTGATGGACTCTCATTCCCATCTTTTCTTTGAATGTACCTACTCGGCAAGGTTATGGCAGAAGGTTCGTATGCTTGTTCAAATTGATCTGGTGGCTTACGACTGGAAGAGCTGTAGAGATACTCTGATGGGAATATCGAATCACAACTCCTCAAGAATGGTGTTGGCGAAGTTGTGCTTATCAGCTTCGGTGTACTACTTATGGCATGAAAGAAATGTTCGATTATTCAAAGGTAAATGGCGTACAGTTGAACAGCTATTTGAGACTATCTGGTCTAATATTAGATTAAAATTGATGTCTATCAGATTTAAATCATCTCAAAATGTACAACGTATGAAGAGGTACTAGCAAATTGCTTAATATGCTAGTCGTGGTTCTTTGTCTAGTAGTCCAGTGTTCATTTAGATTGCTAGTTTGTTTGTTTTGCTCGGCTGCAAGGTTCACTTGTAGCAGTTGTGCTTCATGTATTCATTCTTATTATTTATATTATTTGCCGGGGTAACCCTTTACCCAAAAAACTAATTCCTTAAATATCTATAAGTATTATCAAATAACTATTTTAACTTCAATTGACAAACATGAGCCCGTGTATTTATATAATATTATACAAATATTATATTAACGTAATTTTTTAAATTTATGCACAAATTATAAATTAATTTTATAGTATAAAATATCATTCATAAATAATACTATAATGTTAACAAAGAAATATGTATTTTATGATTTTATTACAATAAAATACATTGTAAATGATTTTCAATATATGACCATTTATATATATATATATATATATATATATATATATATATATATATATATATATATATATATATATATATATATATATATATTATCAATATTTATTTTAAAATTAATGTATCGTTTAAAACAATACTATTTATGACCGTATAAAACAATTTCTTAGTTACAAGCATAATATTATTAATATAATTATAACATTTATCGTTGTTAATAATAATAATATCATATTATAACATAATATATATTTTATATATTGAAATCTGTATATAAAATTAAATTAAGAAATTTAATAAATTAACTAATAGATGAAAATAACTAATAGATTGACATGTGCCATAAAGAAAGAGGGAGTTGACATGTGGCAGGAATTAACCAAAAGTTGACACGTAGAATTATTATCACGTGCTTTATATAATGTATAGAATAGATATATTGAAGCTATTGTAATATTGTTAAAAGTTAGGATTCAAACATGGATGAATCATCCAACGATCTCACATTGGAAAGTATTACATTTTAATTACGTTGACTTATGTTTGTTTTTTTATTACATAAATTACGTATATGGTGTATTTTATTTATAAATATTAAATATCAATGTATTTTTGGTTTTGATCTAATGTTTTATTTTGTCTATTTTTAATTGCTTTTTTTTTGGTTTATCATTTTTTTTTCTCAATTAAAGTGGACATTTTAACTATGATGAAAGGAGTAACAACTATTATATATATATATATATATATATATATATATATATATATATATACACCAAGTTTTTGAGCCCGTGCGTTGCACGGGTGTGTAAAAAACCGTGTAAAAAATGTAATTTGCAGTTCACATTGGTATATAAATAGCGATACTAAAAAAATAGATTAAGTATAATAATTATTTAAGAGCATGTGGTGTTAAAAATTTTAAAAATTCTTTTGAGTTTAAGATTCCGTGGTGTTGACAAATTTTAAAAGTGTTTTTAGTAACTTAAGGTTTACAATTTTTTTTTATTTCTCACAATTAATATCTTTTTCATTATTCTTTTGAGTTTAAGAGCTCGTTGGCCGTTGTGTTGGTTTTAGAGCCCATGCGTTGGAGGGTGGTAAAATATTTTACAATTATTATATACAATTATTTTTGGAATAAAGATACTTCTTTTGAGTTTAAGAGCCTGTTGTGTTGGTTGTAAGGCAGTGCGTTGGACGGTGGTAAAATATTTTACAATTATTATATATAATTATTTTTTGAATAAAGACACTTCTGGTGAGACGTAAGTAATATAATATATTCAATAAAATCACTTAACTTTGTAAAAAGAAGATAACTGTAAGCAAGATAATGAAAAAATTTTGAACTTCTTATATTACTGTACTAAGTACCCATTCCATAGTTATAGAATGGTTACATTCATAAAAGAATACGGAATAATAGAATGATTATGAAATACGGAGTAATAGATCTCAATTTGAAAGTATATACGGAGTATCTATTAATTTAATATTAATTAATATATATTTTATACAGTAATAATAATAATTATATATATATATATATATATATATATATATATATATATATATATATATATATATATATATATATATATATAACTTTCAACCACAAGCTTCGAAAACTTTGTGTTATATATATATATATATATATATATATATATATATATATATATATATATATATATATATATATATATGTGTGTGTGTGTGTGTGTGTGTGTGTGTGTGTATGTGTGTGTGTGTTTTTAGCGAAAAACATGAAACTTTTATAAATCAAAAAGAGGTTCATAAAAAATGAAACCTCCTTGAAACAAAAAAACCATTACAACTGAGCAAACTAAAACCTAAACCAAACAAAAGCTCGCAAACTAAAAAACTAACTCGAAAAGGATAATTGTTTGAAAAACTCAATTAATTTTAGTATATTGTTATATACTTCAATTAATTAAATGTATAACAATATATTTTAGTCAAAATATCTATCTATAGTATAATATAAATATCTAAAATGATGATGTCATAAATAAGAATTATTCGAGTTTAAAAAATTAAAAATTAAGAAAAAAATTCTAAGCCCTTCATGATGATGTCATTAAAATAATTATATATATTTAATAAAAGTATTAACATGTTAATTTTATGATATATGAAGCATTATGTACAACCTTATGATAAAATACTCTCATGACCGTATGTACAATATTTGAAGCATTATGTACAACCTTATGATAAAACACCTCTATGACCATATATATATATATATATATATATATATATATATATATATATATATATATATATATATATATATATATATATATATATATATATATACAATATCTGAAGCATTATGTATAACCTTATGATAAAACATCCCCATGATCATATGCACAAACTTTAAAACAAATTGTACAAACTTTGAAGCATATTGTACAACCTACATATAATAATTGTATTTAATTTTTTTTTAAAAATTAAAGCGACATTTGTTATTACTAATAATTATTATTAAAAATATAAATACTCAATTTTAGAGCAAACTTTATTATTATTATATTATTATTATTCAAATATGGGTTCTCTTTACGGGATTAATTATGTTACATATGTATACGAAATACATGTCTCAATAAAATATTGTAACGTAGGCTTTTATGACAAGAAAAATAGTAATTGTGATAAAAAATTTTGAAATTCCAGATTATTTTTTATAGGTCAAAAAGACCTATTTCTGGTGAAATACCTTTCTCTCTGGGCACAAGAAGAAATAGACAAAGTTATGAAGATGGGATATGAAAAAAAAAATAAAAAAATAAAAAAAAAATTGTTGAGTAAAGTTTCAAAAAATAAAGAAGAGAAATTTCTTCAAATAAAAGCACATATCCCCGAGAAAAATGAAGATTGTGACCCAGGAGGATTGCAGAAATGAATCAAAGTCTTCGCTAAAAATCAACATCCTCTAAAGGAACTCTTCAACAAAAATAGAGTACTATCTTTCCTAGAAAAAGTATATTCTCATGAAACTGAAATCTATCGAATCTCTCTAAATTTCAATGATTCATGAATCACCCTTTTCGCCATATCAAAACCTTCACTTTTCTCTGCAAACAACCTCTAAACCCGCTCTTCCTCTTGAAAGAATGATTAGGGAGAAGATCAGTGTCGTCCTTATCTAATCGGTGGAGATTTGATTCTTGGTCAAGCCTATGACAATACTTGCAACATGACTAGCTATGAGTGAATTCATTTCATAGATTGATAGGGAACCCCAAAGACTTGATTGATTTGAGTGACCCGCGTAAGGAAGCCAAAGTCATGTAACTCCCGCTCACGCTTGCAGAGATAGTTTCTACCCTTTTAGAAGACGGTTTGTTTGATTTTACTCTTATAATAAATAACAAGCCACTTGAATAATAGAACGGAAACCTCAGAATCATCCTTGAACTCAAAATAAAAGAGATGTTTGCTTGAGGACAAGCAACATCTAAGTGTGGGATATTTGATATCGGCTAAATAGTTACTTTTTTACCCCCGATATTAGCCCTATTTATGATAAAGTAATTGACTTTATCATCTAAATAAGCATTTATTTACTTCATTTTGGTAGATTATGTCATTACAAAGGCTATGTTTCAAGAATCACTAAAGACGAATGAAAAACGGGTAAAAACGAGCAAAACCGGCTAAGACGATTAACTCGCGTTTAAATAACTTATTTTATAATTTTTGGAAAATTTTATTTACTTAATCTCATATTGTAGGATATTTAATTATGAACACGTAGGCGCAAGAATCGTAACGGAGCTAAAACGAAGATTCTAGAGCGAAAACGGTGAAAGACAAGTTATGATCCAGCAAACGGCCTGCCATAAGGGAAAACGGCTTGCCAGCAAACGGGCATCAAAAACGCCTTGCCCTGGCAAACGGCCTGCCAAACGGCTTGCCAGTGGCAAGTCATTTTTCTGCCATTTATTTACAACTTTGCCACCAAACATTTCCTATAAATGGGGGCTTCATCCCACCATTTCAACACACTCCTTCTTCACTTCTCTTTCTAAATATCTCTCTATTATCACTCTCTAGTGATCAGTAGGAGATTAGTTCTCTCTGTATTTTCTCTCTGTAGATTCTAAAGAGAGAAAAGTACAGGGATTAGGAATAATGTAGATGTCTCTCTACTGTCGCTCTCTAGTGATCATAGGAGATTAGTATGTAGTTAGTAGTAGAAGCTATCAAGCATTGTAACGCTATGGATATTATAAAGAAATACAAGTGTTATTTTGACGACATTATTCGGTAACATCTATCCTTTTCTTTTATTAATTTATTATAATATTCTTGTTTGATGTTTGTGATTTATTAATATTAATGCTTGTTGCCATGATGTGTGAGTAATTACTTGATTGTTTGCCATGATTTGATAATTTTAGTTAGGGATGATTATCGTTTCGTACTCGCTTTCTGTCTATGATATTAAACCTCGTTATTGTCATCCTTCCACCAATAAACGTGATTAAAACCTTTTATAAAGTCGACAATTACAGGGTAATTAATTATCTGTGTTTATACATTGGTCATGGTATGAACCCATCGGAAATACTATAAAGTACATGGGGAATTACCATAGGACCAGATCAAGACATTGGTCAAGAGTATAAGACTCGAGGAAATACTGTTGCAACAGCAGAATACAGTGTTGATATACTATAGGACCACTTGAGCATGGTCAAGGTTAGAAGCTATGGAACCACTATAAGTGTAGTACATGGTGGATAACTAAGGGATTTATTGGGTAGATTTAAGTAAGGGCTGGTTTAAATCATAAATGGGAGTTTAACGCACTACAATACAAACTAAGCTTATAAATCTTTAAGGATGACTGAGAACTATCCGATGTTCTAATATGTCTACAAACCCTTAGATTTTGCTAAACCATAGAAAGGAATTTGAAACACAATCATAACCACTCACTTGGGTGATACACTAAGGTGTTAAGAAATGTTAGATATTTTATATATATGGCTATGCTACTTTATTCGTGCGCCCAAGGTATGCACTGCATCCAAGATGGGCCGCTTATATCCTTAAACCAGATAAAGTGTCGGGAGTTGAGCATAGTCCATCCGATCAGAATCACGATAGCCTAGTTTCTCGTGACATTCTAATCGAGAAATCAATTAGTAGGGAATCTAGTGTTTACACCAAGGTATATCTATCCAATGAGTGTCTCACAATCATCCTGATGTTACGTTTTCTTAAATCATGGTGAACCACGTCTTCTCTATCCTTAGCTGTTGCATACTAGCTAGCTTATTTTAATTATATTGCTTTAATAATTTAAATACAATTATAAATCAAATCAACCCAACTATAGCCTTTACACAATTTGATATTCCAGATAAAGTGGTGTCTAGAATAAACTGGTTAGACTTGGTTGGTGGATTTTCCGAACAGTCGCCAATTTATTGGGACCAAAAGGATCATGCCTCTCCACACAAGGTGTACCTGGCCACTAGTCTTGGATACTAAATTGTGTACAAACCCATCTTAATCACTAAATCATCTGAATAAGCTCTGTTTCAAATTCGAACGCTCAAAATACGACCCTAGGTCATATTTGCCCTTGCTAACCCATAGGAAGGAATAATAGATTTAGGCCCAGCATATATAAATTAAACAATCAACTTCTTCTGTTAATATCTTGAATTGATGTTTTGAGACCTAATGACACCGCATAAATAAACCGTCCGATTTGGGCATATCATAGGAGTAGTTAATTTTTGGCGCCGCTGCCGGGGAGCGGTAGTACGATTTGGAGCCTGTTAGATTAGTTAGTTTTTAAGAGACCCTTTTGACTGAGACTAGCTTTATCAGAAGTTACTAGTTTACCGTAGTTAGGTTAGATAATATTAGCTTAAATTAGGTTGATTAAAAAGTTTAAATGGACTTCCTTATTAGTGAACCTTTAGGATAGTTTAACCTACTTAAACCACTAAGAATTCTTTCGATACATCCTTTCTTATATCTGATATCATACATTATACCCATTCGACGAGATCCACACTTACCTGCCGATACTTCGATGATGGCCGCACGCATCACTCTCGTTGACATCACCAAACCCTCGTTAGAAGGACGAGGAGGACATATACCCTATCCAGAGATTAACGGAGCATCTTTTGTACTTAAGCATAGAATCATACAACTCATTCACAACCATTGCCAGTTCCGCAGCTTACCAATTGATGATCCCAACTCTCACTTAGATAGATTCCTCTCCTTATCCAACTCATATAAGAAAAAAGGGGTTGAACAAGATGTAGTTCATCTGTATCTGTTCCCATATTCCTTAACTCTTCATGCAAAAACCTGGTTCGAGGGGTTAGAACCCAACTCTATCACCTCATGGGAGGAAATGGCAACAACTTTCTTAATCAAGTACTTTCCCCCATCAAAACAATTCAGACTTAGGAATGACATCGTAAACTTTCAACAAGCATACGATGAATCACTCTGCATGGGAAAGATTCAAACATTTGCTTCAAAGATGCCCGAACCACCGTCTTGAGAGCTCTGTTCATATTTTAGCCTTCTACAAAGGTCTGAATCAGAACAACAAGTCTACTCTTGATGTTATTTCTCAAGGTAACTTCATGAACTTCACTGTCGATGAGGCCTAGATATTGATCGAGGAGATGACTATGCACCATCACGATTGGAACACGAAAGAGTACATTTCATCAGTAACATCGCATTCTGCCTCCGATCCTATTGAAAATAAAACCATCAAATTTCTCTCGGACCAAATAAAAAACCTCACCAAAAGAAGTTGTAGAGCTAAAGAAACTCCCACAACATGTGTCTCAAGTGCAATTATGCCAGAATTGTACTGACCTACATCCGGCCAAGGTATACGAGGCTGAATGTGAGGACTCTGTTGTCTACTCTGATAAGATCCTAGCTCATCCGCACAACCAACCTACCAAAACCACTACCCCACCAGAGATAAGTCCATACGATGTCCTACTGTGAATCATCAATATGATCACAGCAAGACAAGACGCAGCTGACTTAGTCATGACTAATCACTTGAGTAGTCTTGAAAATCAAATAAGCCAGCTAAATCAACGTCTCAATTCTCTAAGTTGTCCTAAAAATGACTCGAAGGTGGCACATAGCTAACATTTAGTTTCTTCTAAGGAGAAGAAACTAACTAATACCCGTTCGATAGTAGTCTGATGTGCGTAGAGGTGTATACGAAATAGCTTATATTTTACTAGGAAATACTATTAAAGACGATGCAATTTTACACAAGTTATTTATTTATTTATAAAGTGGATATACCTAAACCTTGCTACAACACTTATAGGCAGTGTACCTAATCGTACAGTAGTGTAGTTTTTAGTAAGTCCGGTTCATTCCACATGGAGCTAGCCAAGTTTAACGCTATATTTTAAAACTATATTTGTAAATATATAAATATATATATATATAAGTAGTATTATTATTATAAAAGGGGGTTTTTACCGTTTATTGACCGGTTTGTCGATTTTAAAACTTTAGTCGCAGTTAAAACCTAATGTAAAATATTAAAAATAAAACTTAATTTAAAGCGTAAAGTAAATGACAATAATTAAAGTGCGATAAATAAAAGTGCGATAAATAAAATGACAATAAATAAAAGTGCGATAATTAAAAAGTACGATAATTAAAAGTGTAATTAAATACAATGACAGTAAATAAAAATGCGATAAAATATGAAATAAAGGAATTATGCTTATTTAAACTTCCGTAATCATGATGTTTGACGTGTTGATTTTAGTTTATTACCATGGGTTAATTATCCTTTGTCCTGGATTATTCAATATGTCCATCTGGTTTTTTTCCATAACAGTCCATCAGTCATAAATATAAAGTGCGAGTGTCCTCGTCAAATTATTCTTATATAATTACAGTCCGAAGTCAAATATTCTAACTAATTGGGGACTTAAACTATAATTACACCAATTTTCCTTGTATGTAATTCACCCCTGTTTTAATAAGTCCATTGACTATTAATCCATTCTCGTATCCGGTTAAATGAACGATTATTAGTACTTATAAATATCCCGCCCATCGTGTTCGATCGAGTGTATATGGTTATTTATAGGTACATCTAATTGTAAATCTTTATATTAAATTAACGAACTATCATTCAATTAAATAAATATAAAGCCCATTAATAGCCCATAGTCTAATTTCTACAAGTGTCGTTCTTTTGTCCAAACCCCAATTTTGGTACAAAGCCCAATTACCCAATTTTAATATTTAGCCCAACATCACGATTACTTCGGCTTAAATAAGCATAATAATAACTTAGCTACGAGACATTAATTTAAAAAGGTTGAACATAACTTACAATGATTAATAATAGCGTAGCGTTACACGGACAGAATTTCGACTTACACCGTTACAACATTCACTAACATACCCTTATTATTATTAAATTAAAATTAAATTAAAATTAAAATTATAATTATAATATATATATATATATATATATATATATATATATATATATATATATATATATATATATATATATATATATATATATATATATATATATATATATATATATATTACGTTGAGAGATAGAGAGGATAGATGGTGTGGTATAAATCGGCTGAAAACTGCGAAATTTATAGATGTGGCCAATCTTTTTGCTCCATGCGATCGCATGGCATTTGTGCCTTCTGGCCATGCGATCGCATGGCCTGGAATTCCAGCTCATATTCGTTTGTTTGCTTCTTGCCGACGGTTTTATTAAATAATATAATATATATAATTTTAAGAATTAATTATATATTATATTATATTCATGTGCATAGTTGACTTGTAATTTTTAGTCCGTTGCGTCGAGCGTTGAGAGTTGGCTCTGGTCCCGGTTCCGGATTTTCGAACGTCCTTGCGTAAAATTTAATATCTTGTACTTTGCATTTTGCGTCTTGTACTCTTGTAATTTTGAGACGTTTCTCATCAATAAATTGAATCTGTCTTTTGTCTTCACCTTTTATTATTTAAACGAATATCACTTGTAAATAGAACAATTGCAACTAAAAGCTTGTCTTTCTTGAGGGATAATGCTATGAAATATATGTTCGTTTTTAGCATTACCAAATATTCCCACACTTGAGCGTTGCTTGTCCACAAGCAATATAGTCTTGAAATAAAAAATACTAGAATCACTTCTTTATTCTTCACACTTTGTACATCAGTGATTTCTATACTGCGGTATGAACAATTGTAACGACCTTGGAATTTCCAACGTTTATTTATTAATAATTATTATTATTAATACGTGTGATTAAACGAATGTATGTTATTACATTCACATGTTACCATGATTGCCCGTACTTGACTTTTAAGTGCCCGAAACGTCTTTGTGACACCCGGAACTTTCACGAATAATATTTTCAAGTATTATTTACATTCATGATTAAATTTATTAATCATTTTAATTAACTAAGACTATTAGTTAGTTACTTGGGCTTTAATTGGATTAACTTGTTATTAATTAAACTTGGGCTTTGATTAGTTAATGGACTCATGAATTAAGACTTGTAAGCCCACCCTACCTTTAAGTGGGCTTAGTTAGCCCACTCTTTCAAAGTGTAAGTATCAATTAAATGGTAACTAGTTAGTTTGTAAGGATTGGAATCTAGTTAACTTGTTATCCCCATGCACATACACCAAGTAACCACCTTTTATGAACTTTGCATACGAGTAACCATAAAACAACTCTCTTCCTCTTCTTTGTTGCTGCAGAAACCGTAGGCCTAGAAGGCCTTGAAGGGGTCTTGTTTTTTTTTTCCTTCACTACTTCATTCACTAGTTTACTCTCTCAAAAACACACACACACAATACTTGAACTTTCTCTCATTCTTTCTCTCTTTTCTCTAGTTCTTGTAAGTAAACTTGAAGCAATTCTTCTCTTCTTTTTCTTACAAAAACCGAAACCAAGAGACACTTAATCATCATCATCATCTTTTGTTACTTGCTTGTTTGATTTCTTGTTTGTTGTTGTTACTTGTTTCATCTTGTTGTTGTAGTTACTTACTAGCTTTCAAGAACCTAACTTTCTAGTTTTGGTTCTTCTATTATCTTGTATTTTCAAGAACACAAGAACATAAACTCACTAGTTTATGATTCTACTTCAATTGTTTCAAAAGTTGCAAGTTCCATGTGTTGATTAAAGACATACTTGAAGCTCATGAAGTAAACTTTAAAGTTTACTTTCTAAAGATCAAACTTTGGTTTGAATCTTTAAAGTATGAACAACCATGAACCTTTTCTTGTTTATTTAAGTTTACTTCTTCAATTTATGCACTTTAATTTCATGTAGTTAGTTTATATGATCAAGTACTACAAGTTAGTCTTGATCTCATATCTCTTGAACAAATTAAGTTAACTTTGAAAGTTCAAGAACACACAAATAAGTTTTCTTTAAATATAACTTTGGATCTAGACTTTTGAGTCTTGGATCTTCAAGATCAAACTAAGAACTATGTTCTACTACTTATGATCTTGATTAGTTAGCTAACTTTCAAGTTTATAGTTCAATATTTCTTTTATAGTTCATATAAGTGTCAAACCTAAGACTTTGATGTAACTTTGGTTCATCAAACTACATGCAACTCTTAAGTGAGTTGTGCTTCATGTCTTAGACTTACACTAGGGTTATGATGGTCAAGACTTGGTTACGAGGATGTAGATACATCAATGAGTTGTACACTTGAAGCTATATGCATCAAGGATGAGAACCATGATGAACATCAAGCACCAAGACCACCGGAACTCACTTAAACTTACTGTTTCTGTCCAAAACCTACTGACCTGACGTTTCTGTAACAGACCATCAGACCTGGGATGTTCTAACCATGATTTTTAGATAGATCTTTTCGAGTATATAACTTTTCATATAGGACTCGTCTTAATCCGAGTTACGGTTTAGGATTTATGGCCCTCCGATCGTTACTATGTCCTTTAACGTTGTGCAGAAATTTCTGACCTACTCGCACTTAGACCGTCGCCACGGTCAAACCAAGACGAGTTTGATTCTGTAAATTTTACCACACTTAAAAGACTCATAGACGGAGCCATGGCCACTGGTCTCACCTTAATTCAGTAAGGGTAGAGGCCGTGGTGACTGACTGAATTCAGACTTTGTTTTAAACTACTTTCATAAACGAAACCTACTTTACGCCTTTTGTTTAATGATGAATGATGATGACCCTTAAGACCTTATTTACATAATTTTAAACCTATTAAGACGATTTACTAACTTAGTACTATTTACCTTAGGTTGAGGACCTTCGGACCGATTACTTGCACACCTTTTCCGAACCGACTTTACGACTACATTATCATTGTGAGTTATAGCATTCCCTTTTTACTTTAACTTATTTTGGGAACTGAGAATACATACGGATTTTATGTTTTACATACTAGGCACGAGTACTGAAACTTATATATGTGTGGGTTATACAACGGCATAAACATTCCCTTTAGCTCGGTAACGTTTAATCATCGGTTTTTGAACCGTGAACGCGAATCTTAGATATGGATCCATAGGGTTTGACATCCCCACTCGGGCTAGTCGCGCTAGCATTTAACGAGTGTTTAATACTTTGTAAACATACGCACTTGCCAAGTGTACTTTCAGGGGGTATAAACATTAAGTTAGTTACCAAGTGCCCACGGTTAACATATACTTTATCATACTGTTTTGAAACGCTCTTTGTAGCACTGAAATCTCGTGGCCTACCTTACTTACTGTTATACTTAAACTATAGCTCACCAACCTTTGTGTTGACATTTTTAAGCATGTTTTTCTCAGGTGCCTGAGGTTAGCTTCCGCTGTGTACTAGTCGTTCTGTAGACACCCGCTGCTTAGAGTTGCTATCGCATGAACTACTTTATTTTTGCATTCAAACATTTGTACTTTTGAACTATGACTTGTAACGACCATTGTGGTCACATACACTTATTAATTGCTTCTACTTAGTGGAGCATGTTTTTGAAATGTAAAACATTTGATGTCGGTTATGACATCACCTTTTTATCGTGAATGCAACTTCTTTTGTTACAGCATATAGTACTTAACCTTGTAATGATCCTGTTGTTGATGATTCGTACACGATGGTTTTGTACAGGGCATCACATTTGGTATCAGAGCATTGGTTATAGGGAATTAGGTTGCATTAGTGAGTCTAAGACCGACCCGAGTAGGATTCACTAATAGGACTAATCTACAACTTGCTAGTTTACTTGTTTCCGCTGAACTTACTGCATGCTGCTGCTTACTTTTACTGCTATATGTCGTATGCTACTACATGATTTCACTACTGCATGATATTACTTGCTTTCAATTGCATGCTACTTCTGTACGATTCGTTATTATTGCCATGCTACTTATTGTTATACATGATTCAAACTGTTGGCCTAATACGTGCTTGCTTATGACTTACTGACATGGAAAATTTATTTTTCCTTGTTCAGATGTCGGATGTTCCACCTACTGGCATTTCAGGCAGTACAGACTCAGACCTCGTTGCCCTACCTACTGCTACACCTGCTGCTGCTACTGCCGATACACCGGCCCCGACACCCACTAGTGATCCCGGCGCTTCTACTTCCGGAGCTGGTACTAGTGCACCTGCCCCAGTGTCTGCTCCCGGACCCTCGAGGTCACAGCCCCACATTGGTGGTATTGAGATCCCCGCGGAGTTCGGGGAAGGGCCGTTTTGTAACCACATGCGCACACCTTGCCGACGCACTCCCGACGAATGTTTAGTCGTGATTCCGCCAGGCAGACACCGACAGATGTTGGCCGCCTTCGGACGCTTCGGACTACCAGCTCAGCCACCAGTGCTACCACCACACGATTCAGATGACTCATCATCCGCCGATTCTTCATCATCAGACGACTCCAGCGATGATGAGGATCCTGCTGATAGACCTATTCAGGCACCCTCCACCCCGCCGAAGAAGCGGTACCGTTTCGACGGCACCGTCATTCCAGGGGTGAATGGAGGTCGTGCTTTTAATGACGCATTTGGCCATCGTCGTAGGGTTACTGCTCGTAAACAAGTTGTGCCATACCTTGCCGACCCACATATACGTAAGGTTCCCCGTTACGTATTGACTATTCCTGGAACCGTACCACCTAGATTTAGATACGGACCACTTACATCTAGGGACGTACCGTCTACATCCGGAGCTGGACCATCTACATCAGCACCATCGGCACCACCCGCACCACCCGCCCCACCTGCACTGCCTGCCCCACCAGCTCTCTCTAACGAGGAACTGATGAGGGAGGTTGAGATCCTCCGAGCTCGAGTCACTGAGCTCGAGGAGCAGTTGGCTCGAGGAGCAGTTCACCCGCCTTCACCGTAGGACTTTGTATTTAGATTTCATGGTGTAATCTAGTTGTAGTTTCATGTATTTCATATGTATTATACGAACCTATGCGATGTATGAAACTTATTATTATTAATGGAAATTTGCGTTGTTTATTTTTTTTGCACAAGTGTCCTATTTACGTTACTATGTGGTGATTTGTGGTACTTATATCTAGTTGTGTTACTTAATCAACATGTGTTGTGCTGTTTTCATGTTGGTTGCTATATACTATATTATTACTATACTGAATGCTGGATTTTGACTTGGGTCAAAATTTTTGTTTAGAATATCATGGCTAACGGAATATCCACACCTACCGCCGCCCAGATTGAGGACATGATCAACGAACGGGTCGCTGCAGCCCTAGCAGAAAGAAATCTCGAAGCTCCACCGCCACCACCACCGGTTATTCCACCCATTCGAAATGGGTGTACATACAAGGAATTCCAGAGCTGCAAACCGCATAACTTCAGCGGCACCGAGGGACCAGTTGGTCTCACCAGATGGTTCGAGAAACTTGAATCAGTATTTCGAGTTAGCAACTGTTCGGAGGATAATAAGACCAAGTTTGCATCTTGCACGCTATCTGACGGCGCGCTAACGTGGTGGAACACGTTAGCTCAAGCAAAAGGGATTGATGAGGCGTATGCTACGCCTTGGGAAGAGTTTAAGTTTGCTATGATTGAGGAATACTGTCCAAGGACCGAAATACAAAAGATGGAGATCGAATTTATGCAGTTGAAAGCCGTGGGAAACGATCTTAACAGTTACAATCGTAGGTTTTTGGAGTTAGCATTAATGTGTCCGACCATGGTCACCCCCGAATTCAAGCGCATGGAGAAATACTTCTCGGGACTTCCTAAGTCCATCAAGGGGAATGTCACCTCATCCAAACCACCGACTGTTCCCGAAGCAATGCTCATGGCGCATACTCTCATGAATCAGATTCTTATTGATGAGCCGGAGAAGGATAAGTTTGAGGCTGGTAGTAGCGAAAAGAGGAAATGGGACAACAACCACAACAACCACAACAACCACAACAACCACAACAACCACAACAACCACAACAACAACAACAACAACAGGGGGGAGAAACTACGATCAAACCCCTGCCAAGAGGCACAACAACGGTGGAAACCCTAATCCCAACAACAACACCAACACCAACCCGAACTACAAAGGAACCTTACCTCAATGCAAGCGATGTTACAAACACCACACTGGGTATTGCAATGTTGTCTGTGAGAAGTCCCAACGGGCTGGGCACATCGTGAAGGACTGCAAGGTCACTACTTTGAATGGGAAGCCAAAAACCAATGGGCCGAAGAAGTGCTACGAATGCGGGCAGACGGGCCATTTCAGAAACGCATGCCCCAACAAGCGAAAATATGGTGGACCACCCCGTGGACGAGCTTTTAATGTTAATGCAAGGGATGCACGCGATAACCCCGACTTGGTGACAGGTATATTCACAATCAACAATCTTTTAGCTTCTGTCTTGTTTGATACTGGTGCGGATAGAAGTTATGTATGTAGAAATTTTTGCGATAAGATTAATTGGTCATTAGTCCCATTAAAAGAAAGTATGCTTGTCGAGGTCGCAAATGGAAAACTTGAAAAGGTTGACCATATTAGTCGTGGAGCTATTATCAACATAGCTGGTGCAGATTTCGAAATTGATTTGATACCTATCAAACTGGGAAGTTTTGACATGATCGTCGGTATGGATTGGTTGAGCAAGATAAAGGCCGATATAATCTGCGGAGATAAAGCACTTCGCATACCACAAGGAGATGGCAAACCACTGGTTATCTATGGAGAAAGATGTACCTCGAAGTTGAACCTCATTAGTTGCGTGAAAGCGTAAAAGATTATGAAGAAGGGACGTTTTGCTGTCCTAGCACATGTGAAAGCGGTAGAAACTGAGGTGAAGAGCGTGAATGACGTTCGAATTGTGAACGAATTTTCCGATGTCTTCCCATAGGAATTGCCTGGATTACCGTCGCAGAGAGCAGTAGAGTTTCAGATTGACTTAGTGCCAGGAGCTGCACCTGTAGCTCGTGCACCTTATAGACTCGCACCTTCCGAGATGCAAGAATTACAGAGTCAACTACAAGAGCTGTTAGACCGTGGATTTATCCAACCAAGTTTCTCGCCTTGGGGTGCACCTGTGTTGTTTATGAAGAAGAAGGATGGATCCTTCTGTATGTGTATCGACTACCGTGAACTCAACAAATTGACTATCAAGAATCGGTATCCTCTTCCACAAATTGACGATCTTTTTGATCAACTATAAGGATCGAGCGTTTATTCAAAGATAGATTTGCGATCCGGATATCACCAGCTGAGGGTGAAGGAAAGTGACGTGATGAAAACTGCATTCAAGACCCGTTATGGTCATTATGAGTTTCTCGTGATGCCATTCGGTTTGACAAATGCACCTGCCGTGTTCATGGACCTCATGAATCGTGTCTGCAAGCCTTACTTGGACAAGTTTGTTATCGTCTTCATAGATGATATCCTCATCTACTCTAAGAGCGAAGAAGAACATGAGCAACACCTCCGATTAGTGCTTGAACTCTTAAGACAAGAGCAACTTTACGCCAAATTCTCTAAGTGTGAATTTTGGTTGAAGGAAGTACAATTTTTAGGTCATGTTGTAAGCGACCAGGGTATCAAAGTTGAACCCGCCAAGATTGAAGCCATCAGCAAGTGGGAGACCCCCACTACTCCGACGCATATTTGCCAATTCCTAGGTCTCACCGGTTATTACCGAAGATTCATCGAAGGATTTTCTCTGATTGCGCGTCCTTTGACCGCACTGACTCACAAGGGCAAGAAGTTCATTTGGGAACCCGCACACGAATCAGCATTTCAAACTTTGAAGAAGAAGTTAACCACCACACCTATCCTATCACTTCCTGAAGGCAGTGACGACTTTGTTGTTTATTGTGATGCATCGAAGAGTGGTTTTGGTTGTGTACTGATGCAACGATCAAAGGTTATTGCCTATGCCTCCCGCTAATTGAAGATTCACGAGCGGAACTACACTACACATGATCTTGAACTTGGAGCCGTTGTCTTTGAGCTTAAATTGTGGAGACACTATTTGTATGGAACTAAGAGCACTATCTTCACCGATCACAAGAGTCTCCAGCACATCTTTGATCAGAAGCAACTGAATATGAGACAACGTCGATGGATCGAGACGCTCAACGACTACGATTGTGAAATCCGTTATCACCCTGGCAAGGCCAATGTTGTAGCTGACGCTTTAAGCCGAAAGGAGAGGACGGCACCTCTTCGTGTTAGGGCTCTGAACATCACCATCCATTCAAACCTCAACAGCCAGATCAGAGTAGCCCAAGATGAGGCTCTCAAAGAGGAGAACATATCTCATGAACATTTGAACATACTTGTCTCTCGATTCGAGGTTAGGGAGTCTGGACTTCGATGTTATGCCGGAAGAATTTGGGTACCTCTTTATGGAGATCTACGGAACCTTATACTTGATGAAGCACACAAATCGAGATATTCGATTCACCCCGGCGCCAGCAAAATGTACCACGACCTTAAAGAACAATATTGGTGGCCGAATCTCAAGAAGGACGTTGCGACTTATGTTGGTAAGTGTTTAACTTTCTCGAAGGTTAAAGCCGAGCATCAGAGACCTTCTGGGTTACTTCAACAACCATAAATCCCACAATGGAAGTGGGAACAGATAACAATGGATTTCATCACCAAGCTACCAAAGACGGTGGGCGGATACGATACCATTTGGGTTATTGTTGACCGCCTCACCAAATCTGTACACTTTCTAGCGATGAAGGAAACGGATACAATGGAGAGACTTGCTCAATTATACATCAAGGAGGTTGTATCTCGTCATGGTGTACCTTTATCGATCATCTCCGATCGCGATCCCCGTTTTGCCTCTAGATTTTGGCGTTCTTTGCAAGAAGCCATGGGAACTCGTCTCGACATGAGTACTGCATATCATCCACAGACTGACGGGCAAAGTGAGCGAACGATTCATACCTTGGAAGACATGCTGTGTGCATGTGTCATTGATTTCGGAAAGGCCTGGGAAAGGCATTTGCCACTCGCCGAATTCTCGTACAACAACAGTTATCACTCTAGCATTAATGCTGCACCTTTCGAAGCGTTGTATGGCCGCAAGTGCCGATCTCCTATTTGTTGGGCCGAAGTAGGCGAAAAGCAAATCACCGAACCCGAGGTAGTCCACGAAACCACAGAGAAGATTGCTCATATTCAAGCTAGACTTAAGACTGCCCGCGATCGTCAGAAGAGTTATGCCGATCTTAAATGTAAAGACTTTGAATTCAACGTTGGTGATCGTGCAATGTTAAAGGTTGCACCTTGGAAAGGTGTGATTCGTTTTGGAAAACGTGGAAAGTTAAACCCACGATACATTGGTCCTTTTGAAATCTTGGAACGTGTTGGACCCGTTGCATACCGTTTGGATCTACCAGCACAATTGAGCTCAGTTCATCCTACCTTCCATGTGTCAAACTTGAAGAAGTGTCTTGCTGCACCTGAACTTATCATACCACTGGAAGAACTTACAATTGACGACAAACTCCACTTTGTGGAAGAACCAGTTGAGATTATGGATCGTGAGATCAAAACTTTGAAACGCAACAAGATTCCGATCGTTCGAGTGCGATGGAATGCCAAACGAGGACCTGAGTTTACTTGGGAGTGGGAGGATCAAATGATACGGAAGTATCCTCACCTTTTTCCGACTCCTCCATCTACCTCATCCTAAATTTCGGGACGAAATTTTCTTTAACAGGTGGGTAATGTAACGACCTTGGAATTTCCAACGTTTATTTATTAATAATTATTATTATTAATACGTGTGATTAAACGAATGTATGTTATTACATTTACATGTTACCATGATTGCCCGTACTTGACTTTTAAGTGCCCGAAAAGTCTTTGTGACATCTGGAACTTTCACGAATAATATTTTCAAGTATTATTTATATTCATGATTAAATTTATTAATCATTTTAATTAACTAAGACTATTAGTTAGTTACTTGGGCTTTAATTGGATTAACTTGTTATTAATTGAACTTGGGCTTTGATTAGTTAATGGACTCATGAATTAAGACTTGTAAGCCCACCCTACCTTTAAGTGGGCTTAGTTAGCCCACTCTTTCAAAGTGTAAGTATCAATTAAATGGTAACTAGTTAGTTTGTAAGGATTGGAATCTAGTTAACTTGTTATCCCCATGCACATACACCAAGTAACCACCTTTTATGAACTTTGTATACTAGTAACCATAAAACAACTCTCTTCCTCTTCTTTGTTGCTGCAGAAACCGTAGGCCTAGAAGGCCTTGAAGGGGTCTTGTTTTTTTTTTATTCACTACTTCATTCACTAGTTTACTCTCTCAAAAACACACACACACAATACTTGAACTTTCTCTCATTCTTTCTCTCTTTTCTCTAGTTCTTGTAAGTAAACTTGAAGCAATTCTTCTCTTCTTTATCTTACAAAAACCGAAACCAAGAGACACTTAATCATCATCATCATCTTTTGTTACTTGCTTGTTTGATTTCTTGTTTGTTGTTGTTACTTGTTTCATCTTGTTGTTGTAGTTACTTACTAGCTTTCAAGAACCTAACTTTCTAGTTTTGGTTCTTCTATTATCTTGTATTTTCAAGAACACAAGAACATAAACTCACTAGTTTATGATTCTACTTCAATTGTTTCAAAAGTTGCAAGTTCCATGTGTTGATTAAAGACATACTTGAAGCTCATGAAGTAAACTTTAAAGTTTACTTTCTAAAGATCAAACTTTGGTTTGAATCTTTAAAGTATGAACAACCATGAACCTTTTCTTGTTTATTTAAGTTTACTTCTTCAATTTATGCACTTTAATTTCATGTAGTTAGTTTATATGGTCAAGTACTACAAGTTAGTCTTGATCTCATATCTCTTGAACAAATTAAGTTAACTTTGAAAGTTCAAGAACACACAAATAAGTTTTCTTTAAATATAACTTTGGATCTAGACTTTTGAGTCTTGGATCTTCAAGATCAAACTAAGAACTATGTTCTACTACTTATGATCTTGATTAGTTAGCTAACTTTCAAGTTTATAGTTCAATATTTCTTTTATAGTTCATATAAGTGTCAAACCTAAGACTTTGATGTAACTTTGGTTCATCAAACTACATGCAACTCTTAAGTGAGTTGTGCTTCATGTCTTAGACTTGCACTAGGGTTATGATGGTCAAGACTTGGTTATGAGGATGTAGATACATCAATGAGTTGTACACTTGAAGCTATATGCATCAAGGATGAGAACGATGATGAACATCAAGCACCAAGACCACCGGAACTCACTTAAACTTACTGTTTCTGTCCAAAACCTACTGACCTGCCATTTCTGTAACAGACTATCAGACCTGGGCTGTTCTAACCATGATTTTTATATAGATCTTTTCAAGTAGATAACTTTTCATATAGGACTCATCTTAATCCGAGTTACGGTTTAGGATTTATGGCCCTCCGATCGTTACTATGTCCTTTAACGTTGTGCAGAAATTTCTGACCTACTCGCACTTAGACCATCGCCACGGTCAAACCAAGACGAGTTTGCTTCTGTAAATTTTACCACACTTAAAAGACTCATAGACGGAGCCATGGCCACTGGTCTCACCTTAATTCAGTAAGGGTAGAGGCCGTGGTGACTGACTGAAGTCAGACTTTGTTTTAAACTACTTTCATAAACGAAACCTACTTTACGCCTTTTGTTTAATGATGAATGATGATGACCCTTAAGACCTTATTTACATACTTTTAAACCTATTAAGACAATTTACTGACTTACTACTATTTGCCTTAGGTTGAGGACCTTCGGACCGATTACTTGCACACCTTTTCCGAACCGACTTTACGACTACATTATCATTGTGAGTTATAGCATTCCCTTTTTACTTTAACTTATTTTGGGAACTGAGAATACATGCATATTTTATGTTTTACATACTAGGCATGAGTACTGAAACTTATATATGTGTGGGTTATACAACGGCATAAACATTCCCTTTAGCTCGGTAACGTATAATCATCGGTTTTTGAACCGTGAACGCGAATCTTAGATATGGATCCATAGGGTTTGACATCCCCACTCGGGCTAGTCGCGCTAGCATTTAACGAGTGTTTAATACTTTGTAAACATACGCACTTGCCAAGTGTACTTTCAGGGGGTATAATCGTTAAGTTAGTTACCAAGTGCCCACGGTTAACATATACTTTATCATACTGTTTTGAAACGCTCTTTGTAGCACTGAAATCTCGTGGCCTACCTTACTTACTGTTATACTTAAACTATAGCTCACCAACCTTTGTGTTGACATTTTTAAGCATGTTTTTCTCAGGTGCTTGAGGTTAACTTCCGCTGTGTACTAGTCGTGCTGTAGACACCCGCTGCTTAGAGTTGCTATCGCATGAACTATTTTATTTTTGCATTCAAACATTCGTACTTTTGAACTGTGACTTGTAATGACCATTGTGGTCACATACACTTATTAATTGCTTCTACTTAGTGGAGCATGTTTTTGAAATGTAAAACATTTGATGTCGGTTATGACATCAACTTTTTATCGTGAATGCAATTTCTTTTGTTACAGCATATAGTACTTAACCTTGTAATGATCCTGTTGTTGATGATTCGTACACGATGGTTTTGTACGGGGCATCACAACAATGGTAGTAACGATGTGGTTTACAGTCCCACATGACTATGAAAATTTAGATCCTTTAGGAAATTGGATCTTTATGAAAATATTTAATCTTTTGAAAATTCAATCTAGCTTTTACCCTAGATAAGTTTTCCGGAATAACCCTTCACCGGTGTTTGCAAATTGTTTTTGTGGGTTTTGTGGGTTTCAGTTTTGAAAATTTTAGCTTAAAACTTGAGGTTTTGTGTCACCCACTTTCTAACCTTGTATTGGGAAAGCAACACGTCCAGTATACTTGCTCCGTATATTACCTTTCGGTAAACTACCGTCCGGTTGTAAAGGAAAGCGTTGAACAAGCAACTGTTAAGGCAATGTCCCGTGACATGCTTTTAATTATGGTTTATAACGTCTCGGATGCAATTACTATCCTTTGTAGGAGCAATAGTAAAGATCACCCTATAGTTTTTCGGTCTGGCACAAGGTCCTGTCTTCGACCATGCTATGCAACCACCGTTCTTACGGTTGACACCCGATTTGGTTCAGGTGACCTAATGAATTCCAGGTGAATTCCTAGGATTTTACGTTCAATGGTAATGAACGCATTGAAAATGGGTTTTTCAAAAAACAAATCGGTTTGTAATTTTGATCAAAATATTTTCTCGTTCAAGCTCGAGTTTAGATATCATCGAATTCCATGAGTTTATAATTCTTAATCTTTAAAAGTCAATCTCTAAGATTGAGTAATATCAGTCTTAAAAGCTGATTTTTGATCTTTAAGGAGATTATCCTTTCTGGAGATCTGATTCATTAGTCTTATAAGCTAATTTGCACGGTGCCCCCCATTATACGAGACATATCCTCTCATGGTTAGGATAAGTCTGACCACTTGGCGACCCTGTTTGATGCTGAGGTCCGTGGATTTCCAGCTGATTTTCGAGATGACTTTTCAAGGTTTTTCGCAAACTCTACAACTGGTCTGGACAACAACTTCCTGACCTAAATCAAGAAGCGCGTGTCTTTTTCGGAAGACTTTACTTCCTTTTAATGATGGAATTGATTCATTGTGTAGATCTGATGTTATGCGAGGTGTATATGAAATAGCTTTATTTTTACAAGTAAATACTATTAAATACGATACAATTTTACACAAGATATTTATTTATTTATAGAATGGATATACTTAAACCTTGCTACAACACTTATAGGCAGTGTACCTAATCGTACAGTAGTGTAGTTTTTAGTAAGTCCGGTTCGTTCCACAGGGAATCTTTTAAACAAAGCTTAACGCTATATTAGTTTTAATTTATAAAAATACAAATATATATATAAGTAATATTATTATTATAAAGGGGGGTTTTTTTTACCGTTTAATGAATCGTTTGTCGATTTTAAAAACTTTAGTCGCAGTTAAAACCTAATGCAAAATATTAAAAATAAATATAACTTAATTTAAAGCGTAAAGTAAATAACGATAATGAAATTGCGATAAATAAAAGTGCGATAAAATAAAATTGCGATAATTAAAAAGTACGATAATTAAAAGTGAAATTAAATACAATAACAATAAATAAAAGTGCGATAATTAGAAGTGCAATTAAATATAAAATAAAGGAAATTAAATATGAAATAAAATAATTATGCTTATTTAAACTTCCGTAATCATGATGTCTGACGTGTTGATTTTAGTTTTATGCCCATGGGTTAATTGTCCTTTGTCCTGGATTATTCAATATTTCCGTCTGGTTTTTGTCCATAACAGTCCATCAGTCATAAATATAAAGTGCGAGTATCCTCATCAAATTATCCTTATACCCGAAGTCAAATATTCCAACTAATTGGGGACTTAAACTGTAACAAGGTTTTAATACTTTGTTATCAATTATGCCAAGTGTCCTTGTACAAAATTTCACCCCTGTTTTAATAATTCTAGTGGCTATTAATCCATTCCCGTGTCCGGTTAAATGAACGATTATTCGTACATATAAATACCCCGCCCATCGTGTCCGATCGAGTGTATATGGTTATTTATAGGGACGTCCAATTGTAAATCTTTATATTAAAATTAACAAACTATCATTTAGTTAAACAAATATAAATCCCATTAATAGCCCATAGTCTAATTTCCACAAATGTCGTTCTTTTGTCCAAACCCCAATTATGGTACAAAGCCCAATTACCCAATTTTAGTAATTAGCCCAACATCATGATTACTTCGGTTTAAATAAGCATAATAATAACTTAGCTACGAGACATTAAATTAAAAAGGTTGAATATAACTTACAATGATTAAAAATAGCGTAGCGTTACACGGACAGAATTTCGACTTACACCCTTACAACATTCGCTAACATACCCTTATTATTAGAAATTAAAATTAAAATTAAAATTAATATATATATATATATATATATATATATATATATATATATATATATATATATATATATATATATATATATATATATATACGTTTAGATAGAGAGATTAAAGGATGGATATTACGTTCAGAATGCGTTAGCTTATATAGGCATTTTTAAAATTTGGGGCTCCGCGAGTCGCGGCCCATTTGCTCTTAAAACTCCGCGAGTCGCAGAGTTTGCTTTTACAGCTCATCCCTTTTTGGATCTTCTTTGCCGACGGTTTTAATATATAAATATAATATATATATATAATTTATATAATTAATTATATATTATATTATATTTATATACATAGTTAACTTGTAATTTTTAGTCCGTTGCGTCGAGCGTTGAGAGTTGACTCTGGTCCCGGTTCTGGATTTTCGAACGTTCTTGCGTACAATTTAATATCTTGTACTTTGCGTTTTGAATCTTGTACTCTTGTAATTCTGAGACGTTTCTTATCAATAATTGGAACCTCTTTGATTGTATTTTGTACTTTTGAGCTTTTTGGTCGTTTGCGTCTTCAATTCGTCGAATTTGTCTTTTGTCTTCACCTTTTATTATTTAAACGAATATCACTTGTAAATAGGACAATTGCAACTAAAGGCTTGTCTTTCTTGAGGGATAATGCTATGAAATATATGTTCGTTTTTAGCATTATCAAATATTCCCACACTTAAGCGTTGCTTATCCTCAAGCAATATAGTCTTGAAATACTAGAATCACTTCTTTATTCTTCACACTTTGTACATCAGTGATTTCTATACGGCGGTATAAACAATAGTAGTAACGATGTGGTTTACAGTCCCACATGACTATACAAATTTAGATCCATTAAGGAAATTGGATCTTTATGAAAACATTTGATCTTTTTGAAAATTCAATCTAGTTTTTTACCCTAGATAAGTTTTCCGGGAATAACCCTTCACCGGTGTTTGCAAAATATTTTTGTGGGTTTAGTGGGTTTCAGATTTGAAAATTTTAGCTCAAAACTTGTGGTTTTGTGTCACCCACTTGCTAACCTTGTATTAGGAAAGCAACACATCCAGTATACTTGCTCCGTATATTACCTTTCGGTAAACTACCGTCCGGTTGTAAAGAAAAGCGTTGAACAAGCAACTGTTAAGGCAATGTCCCCTGACATACTTTTAATTATGGTCTATAACGTGTCGGACGCAATTACTATCTTTTGTAGGAGCAATAGTAAAGCTCACCCTTATAATTTTCCGGTCTGGCACAAGGTCCTGTCTTTGACCATGCTATGCAACCACCGTTCTTACGGTTGACACCCGATTTGGTTCAGGTGACCTAATGAATTCCAGGTGAATTCCTAGGATTTTACGTTCAATGGTAATGAACGCATTGAAAATAGGTTTTCAGAAAACAAATCGGTTTTAATTTTGATCAAAATATTTTCTCGTTCAAGCTCGAGTTTAGATATCATTGAATTCCATGAGTTTGTAATTCTCAATCTTTAAGGTCAATCTCAAGGATTGAGTAATATCAGGCTTAAAAACTGATTTTTAATCTTTAAGGAGATTATCCTTTCTGGGGATCTGATTCATTAGTCTTATCAAGCTAATTTGCTCGGTGCCCCCATTGTACGAGATAAATCCTTCTCATGGTTAGGATAAATCTGACCACTTGGCGACCCTGTTTGATGCTGAGGTCCGTGGATTTCCTGCTGATTTTAGTGATGACTTTTCTAGATTTTTCGTCAACCTACAGCTGGTCTGGACGACAACTTCTTGACCTAAATCAAGAAGCGCGTGTCTTTTTCGGAAGACTTTACTTCATTTTAATGATGGAATTGATTCATCGTGTAGATCCATCTTTCTTACAGTAAATCGGGCAAAACTTTTTAGTTTAGTCCAAAGCAAAAGTATTTTCAGTTATTTGTTACAGAAATATGTGACATATGTTTAAAATAACTTGGTAAATTTTCCCACACTTGCCTTTTATTTTCCTTTTTATTGTCCTCTATTCTATTTTAAATGAATTCTAACATTTTGGTTTGTTTCTCAATTTATGTCCTTTCCGAGGTAACAATAATTTCGGTGTTAGCACCTAGTTTTATCGTTCATAAATATGTATAAACATGATTTTGAGTTCATTTAATTGAAAATTTTGAAAAATTTTACTAGAATTGGGTAGTCAGTATATAAGACTAGGGTTATTCTTTATTATCAGAGAGCACTAGATTCTAATACAACTACTGCTTTACTAGTATTTCTAATGGTAACCAAGTGTTTAAATAAAAATTTTTTAAAATCCGAAAGAATTTAACCCCTTCCCACACTTAAGATCTTGCAATGCCCTCATTTGCAAGAAATCAGTAACAATTTAAATTATTGAGGGTGATTAGCGTAGAAAAATGATTAAAATTTACCAAAGTTTCCAAACATATTGTTCTTTGTTGTTGAATGATAAATGGTGCACATCATTTGTTCATTCCGTGTTGTTGTTATTTCACATATATTTTGCATCTTGTCGTCAAAATTAGTTGCTTTTGCTGAACTTAATGCCAGTCTTTGAAAATGCATTGTTTTACCCTGTTGTGTACATAAGATAAACTGCAAACATATATACATATTTTTGAAGTTTGGTATATTACCCCACATTCAAAAATTATTAAAATCTAATAATAAAAGTTAGAAAATTATAAAAACTATTACAATATCAACATAAGTGTTAAATGTAGTAACATTACAAAAATAAAATAAATAAAACTAAATAAACTAGGGTTGATACTGATACTAGTAGGGGTTCCATGCATAACCGTATGTGTTATAAAATGCTTCAGTTGGGTTATAAGTAGGATACGGTGGTTGGATTTCTATAGACCAGGGAGGAAATACGGGCTTTGGAGTAGGAATATAGTTTCTACCTACATGTTGGCAATGAGCTATGATGTGGTTTTGATGAACTTGCCAATCTTCAAATGCTCGATGTCTAGCATTTACATATTCTTGTGAAGCTATAAACCTTTGCATTTCTGTCATTTCATTTCCCCCTCCCACATTACCTGGCTATTGATTTCTCTCAACCTGTGGATGTCTTCCATTATATTGTACTGCAGCGTTATTTCGCCTCTTCAAAACCTTAGCACCATGATATACATTTAAAACCAATTGTATCGTGGGGTTCTGGTTCTTCGATTAATAATCCCCCCCGACTTATATCCACATCGAGATACTCAGCAATTAATGTAATAAATATACCACCTCCTATTATACTGTGCGGTCTCATCCCCCTAACCATAGCCGATAAATAATAACCCACACAATAAGGTATACTTACAGCGCTTTGTGGGTCTCGAATACACATGTGGTAAAATAAATCTTGCTCATTTACCTTTTCCTTATTTTTACCTCGCTGTGTAATCGAGTTCGATAGAAACCTATGGATTACTCTTAATTCAGCTCTATCAATATCAAGATAAGAGTAATTTCCCCCTTTAAATCGGTGATGCCTAGTCATTTGACTCCATACACCATGCGTATCAAAATTTTCATCAATCTTCCTACCATTTAATATCAACCCTTGACAATCGGCAGATGCTAGCTCCTCAGGCGTATATATACGTAAGGCCTGAGCCATGTCTAGTAGAGACATGTGGCGCATCGAACCTCCTAACAAAAATCTAATAAAAGTTCGATCGGTTAAACTAGCTACCCGATCATTTATTTCTATACTACACAATAATTCTTCACACTATACTTTATATACAAGTCTACGCATGTTGAATAATCGTACCCAATCATTAAAAGTAGAATTACCATACCTCTGTGTAAGTAATTCTCTAATCCGTTCGCCCAATTCTACAGCTTCTAACGGTTCTCATTCTATTACCCTAGGTACTTCAACAGCTTTAGAATGAAGAGTGTGCAAGTTCTTTTGGTATTTTGGATAATCTATCCAACGTCTGTCTAATCTCAAGTTCGGGTGCAAATCTTCCACGTGCATATCTGAAAATGTCATAACTGGATGAGGTATATCTTGTTTGTAATAGTTATCAACATCCTGTTGTTCCGCATTCTCAGGAGGAGCAATGCGAGCTTGGGATGAAGATTCACCCCTTTCAGTCTGCAAAACACATCAAACACAATTTTTGTGCATCCAAATATGCATTAGTGTCAGTAAAATCATCAATCAAAATAATTATAATGACATGTTCAATTTATATCAAACTTATGCCCATTTTCATATTTTTATCAAATCTACACTTTTTCAAATAAGCATATACGAAAATGTTCACCAAGTTCATAAGCATTCAACTCAAATAACATGTCAAAATAATCATTATTAGCAATTAAACAAGTTTTAAATGGCATTATCTCTCAAAAATCAAGTTCATGAATTTTAGACTTGAAAAAGTCCACTTTAATTCTCAAAAATCATGTTTAGGCTCAAAGTTTGGATCATTTAACTACCTAAGCATGTTACACTACTTAATTTAGCAATAATTCATGACAAAAATCGGCCATAACCTGTTTATATCAAAAAGCCCCAAATTGCTCAAGAACACAAACCCTAGATTACTCAAAATTTGAATTTTAAGGCTTCTAATTATGTTAAATAGCATCAATCTAGGTTATACAAGCATAATACATATACAATTTAAGTATAATTACACTAAAAAGCATCAAAATCGAATTGGGTATAAATTTGTTCAAGAACACTATTTTTCAGATTAAATGGTGTTTAGGTGTAGAAATTTACCGTTTTCCTTGAGTAATTCCTTGATAGCATCCTTCTCAACATGATTTTGTGAAAGATTTGATGAAAAATGGTGAAAAAATTCGATTTTGTGTGTGTTTTTCGTGTTTATTTTCGCAGTTTTGTGGGGTGTTTGTGTGGATACTGATCTGTTCGGCCGTTTTTATTTTTTTCTGGATTTTGCAAACTCCGCGAGTCGCGGTGTTTACCCCTTACAAACTCCGCGAGTCGCGGTGTTTGTATTTTTTTTTTATAAAAACCTTAACTTATAAAACAATTAATTAATTAATTCTAAAATTTTGTTTCCTTTGTTATTTAGGACGAGGTCGTTTTGGAACGATGTCCTAGTCCGTCCCTCGACAAAATTTTAAAATTTGTCAATTTAAAGCGCGGTTTTAAAAGCAAAGATTTATGGGTTTAATATTTTTGGCATACTTTAATTCAATAAGATTAAAAATAATGATAATAAAAGTTCTCGTCCCTCCCTCGGGTAAAGCAATTTCGGTTCAAAGAGCTAGTCTTCAACTCACGACGAATTTTAAAAATCATATTTTAAACTTAGCGAAATAAAGTAAATTTTTGTTTTTAAATTCACACCAAACTTAAATTTAAAATGCATAAAATTAAAAATTCATATTTTAAAAATTCACACCAAACTTAAATTTAATTTTTGTTTTTATACATACAAACTTATATTAATTTTATTAATTTTCCAAATATTTACAATTTTAAAAGTTTACAATATTTATTTAATATTAATTTATTAATTTTTTAAAAACATGGTAAAAATAAAATTAAAAATCTTTTTGGCTTTTATCCCACTTTAATCAATCAAATATTATCAAAAATATGCGCCCCTCTTTTCGGTAAAGTAATTTCGGTTCCATGACCTAATTTAACTCATGACGAATTTTTGAAATATTTTGGGTTGATTGATTAAAGATATTTATACCTTAAGAATAAACGTTAAATTTCGCAGTGATGTAATAAATTTTTGTATGATATCAATAATTTCGGTCGCAAGACCTAATTTCATCGAATACCAATTTAATATTTTATAGCGAACAAATTAGCGTTTATTATCAAAAGGTTAAAAATAAAAATAAAAATAAAAATAAAAAAATAAAAATGAAAACTATACAAACTTACCTGTGAAATATATTTCTTAGTGATATGCTCTAGCCCACTCATAAGATAGTCGAACTAATTGGTTTTCCATGGCTACATAGGCGTAACCTCGAGCATTTAATGTTTTTTCTTCTAAACATATGAACGGTCCATCTCTGCATAAAATAACAAATTCGGTGTTTGAATAGGTTTGATTATTTGAACATTTACCTTCGTGTGACCATTTTCTGCATTTGTGACATTTTTTAAGGTGTCGTGCTCATCTTTTCGCTGCGGATTTTGATTTTCCTTTACCAAATTGTAACTTATTATCTTCGCATCTGGATTCTTTTCTTACTCCGTCCAATTTACCTCTGATTAATGATACGATTTCACTTGGAAGTGTGTCATTATTACGTTTAGTAATCAAAGCGCGTAGCATTAGACCATGGTTTAGTTCACAGGAAGTCTTCATTTCGTAAAACCTAAAAAAAATAAAAATTCAGAATGGGGGGAGAAGACTAGTTCTTTAGGGTCTGCTAGGGAAAGACCATTTGGGTTCCATTTTCGAGAACTACACGAAAACAGAAAATCTAACTCTAACAGAAATACATATTATCCTTAAAAGACTTGATTCCCCCCACACTTAGTTAGCTGTGGTGTTGAAATTGTGATTAACTTCGTTGTCAACTTCCATCGGACTATCTATGTAGTGTTTAACTCTGTGACCATTAACTTTAAATTCAAACCCATTTGAATTTATTAATTCTATCGTTCCATATGGGAAAACTCTTTTGACTATGAATGGTCCAGACCATCTTGATTTCAATTTTCCAGGAAATAGCTTGAATCGTGAATTGAAAAGAAGAACTCTGTCTCCTTCTTTAAATTCTTTTGAACTTCTGATTCTTTTATCATGCCATTTCTTCATTCTTTCTTTATAGATTAACGAATTTTCGTATGCTTCATGTCTTAATTCTTCTAATTCTTTTAATTGACTTAACCGTAGACGTCCAGCTTCATGTAAATCAAGATTACATGCCTTCAAAGCCCAAAATGCTTTGTGTTCAATTTCTACTGGAAGATGACATGTTTTTCCGTAAACGAGTCTAAAAAGTGTGGTTCCAATTGGAGTTTTGTAGGCTGTTCTAAAAGCCCAGAGTGCATCCTCCAATTTAATGGATCATTCCTTCGGATTTGATCCTACGGTTTTCTCTAGAATACGTTTTAAAGCTCGGTTGGTATTTTCAACTTGTCCACTCGTCTGTGGATGATATGCGGTGGAGATTTTATGAGTAACTCCATATCTTTTAAGAACTTTCTCAAGTTGATTATTACAAAAATGAGTTCCCCGATCACTTATTAAAGCTTTCGGTGTTCCAAACCTTGCAAAAAGACGTTTTAAAAAGTTGACTACAACTTTTGCATCGTTAGTTGGGAGAGCTTGTGCTTCCGCCCATTTAGATACATAATCAATGGCTACGAGAATGTAGAGATTATTATGAGATTTTGGAAATGGACCCATAAAGTCAATACCCCAAATGTCAAATACTTCACATACTTGAATGACATTTTGTGGCATTTCATCACGTTGACTTATTTTTTCGGCCCTTTGACAAGCATCACAGGATATGCAAAGAAGGTGTGCGTCTTTGTAAATTGTAGGCTAATAGAATCCAGCATCATAAACTTTTCTTGCTGTGAGTTGAGGCCCATAATGCCCTCCTGTTGGTCCTGTGTGACAATGGTTTAAAATTTTACTAGCTTCATCTCCGAATACACATCGGCGTATTATTCCATCGGGACAACTTTTAAACAAATGTGGATCTTTCCAGAAATAGTGTTTTATATCACTAAAGAATTTCTTTCATTTTTGGTACGACAATCCTTTTTCAAGGAATCCACATACTAAGTAGTTTGCATAGTCTGCAAACCATGGAATTTCATTATAATCTATCTTCAATAGATATTCATCAGGAAAGTTGTCTTGTATGGCCGATTCATTTAGAACTTCTAATTCAGGATTTTCATGACGAGAAAGATGATCAGCAGCGAGATTTTCTGCTCCTCTTTTATCTCGGATTTCAATATCAAACTCTTGTAAGAGTAAGATCCAATGGATTATTCTTGGTTTAGCATCTTGTTTCAAAAATAGGTATCTAAGAGCAGAATGGTCTGTATAGACCACCGTTTTAGCTAGAACGAGATATGAACGAAATTTGTCAAAAGCAAAGACAATAGCAAGGAGTTCTTTTTTAGTAGTTGTGTAGTTCGTTTGTGCTCCTTGTAACGTCTTACTAGCATAATATATAGGTTGAAATCGTTTTTCAATCCTTTGTCCTAAAACGGCTCCCATTGCAAAATCACTTGCATCGCACATTTGTTCAAACGGTAGATTCCAATTTAGTGTTATCATGATCGGCGCATTAGTGAGTTTCTCTTTAAGAATATTAAAAGATTTGATACATTCATATGAAAAGATGAATGGAGCATCTTTTTCTAGGAGTTTATTCATAAGAGTGGCAATTTTAGAAAAATCTTTAATGAAACGTCGGTAAAAACTGGCATGCCCTAGAAAACTCCTAACTCCTCTAACATTGGTGGGATGTGGAAGTTTAGTAATTACATCTACTTTAGCTCTATCCACTTCAATTCCTTCCTTTGAAATTTTATGTCCAAGAACGATGCCTTCTTTAACCATGAAATGGCATTTCTCCCAATTAAGTACTAGATTTGATTGTTCGCATCTAATAAGCATTCGTTCAAGATTAGCTAGACATGATTCAAATGTATCACCGAAGACTGAAAAGTCATCCATGAAAACTTCCATGCATTCTTCTATCATGTCATGAAAAATCGCCATCATGCACCTTTGAAAGGTTGCAGGGGCGTTGCAAAGTCCAAATGGCATGCGTTTGTAAGCAAAAGTACCATAAGGGCACGTGAAAGTGGTTTTCTCTTGGTCCTCGGGTGCTATTGGAATTTGAAAATATCCGAAAAATCCATCAAGAAAACAATAGTAACTATTTCCGGCTAATCTTTCCAACATTTGATCAATGAAAGGTAAGGGAAAGTGATCTTTTCTGGTGGCTTCATTTAATTTTCTATAATCAATACATACACGCCATCCTGTTACAGTCCTAGTCGGAATAAGCTCATTTTTTTCATTTGTAATGACAGTCATGCCACCCTTCTTAGGCACGCATTGAACTGGGCTTACCCATGGACTATCAGAAATTGGATAAATTAAACCTGCATCAAGCAGTTTAATAATTTCTTTTTAACAACATCTTGCATATTAGGATTTAGTCTTCATTGGCGTTGCACATACGTTTTATGACCTTCTTCCATAAGGATTTTATGTGTGCAATACGAAGGACTTATTCCTTTTATATCATGAATCTTCCATGCAATAGCTGGTTTATGAGCTTTTAACACAGAAATGAGTTGTGATTTCTCATTTTCAGTAAGAGAAGACGATATTATTACAGGTAATTCAGATTCACCATGTAAATAAGCATATTCCAAATGGTTTGAAAGTGGCTTTAACTCTAATGTTGGTGGTTCTTCTATCGATGATTTATATCGATATCTGTCTTCTTCTTTTAGCATTTGAATTTCTTCTGTTGTTGGTTCATATCCATTAGCCATTAGTGTAGCTAACATTTCAGTTTCATCAATTGGTTCAGTTCCTTCTCCTAAAGAACATTCTCCTGTTCCTTGTAATTCTGGAAATTCTTCTAACAATTCTGCATGTGATTCTATAGTTTGAATATAATAACATGTATCATCTGCAGATTGTGGTTGTTGCATTGCTCTATCAACTGAAAAGGTAACACTCTCGTCCTCTATACTTAGGGTCAGTTTCTTACTAAACACGTCTATCATTGCTTTAGCCGTGTTTAAGAATGGTCTTCCTAATATGAGAGGAACTTGAGAATCTTCTTCCATGTCTAGAACAACAAAATCTACTGGAAATACTAAAGTACCAACTTTAACTAGCATGTTCTCCATTATCCCTCTAGGATATTTTATTGATCTATCGGCTAGTTGTATGCTTATTCTTGTTGGTTTCAATTCTCCAAGGTCTAGTTTAGCGTATAGTGAATACGGCATTAGATTTATACTAGCACCTAAGTCTGCCAATGCTTCTATTGAACTAAGACTACCCAGAAAACATGGAATTGTGAAACTTTCTGGATCTGATAATTTTTCTGGTATCTTATTCAACAGCACTGCTAAACAATTAGCATTCATAGTAACAGACGAGAGTTCTTACATTTTCTTTCTATTCGAGATTAGATCTTTCAGAAATTTAGCATATCTAGGCATTCCTGAAATCACATCAATGAAAGGAAGATTTACATTTATCTGTTTAAACATATCCAAGAATTTGGATTTCTCGGCTTCAAGTTTCTCTTTTTTCCTTTTACTCGGGTAAGGAAGTGGTGGTTGGTATGGTTTAACATAAGGTTTAGCCTTAACTGTGTTATCTTTATTAACCTTTTCAACTACTGGTTCTTTTTCCTTATCTTGTTCAGGTTATGGTTCTTGTGGAGTAGGAATAGCTTCATCAGAAATTACAGGTATTTCAGGTGGTTTAAGTGTTGTACCACTTCTTGTGGTAATGGCTTTAGCTGTTTCATTTCGGGGGTTAGCATTTGTATCACTAGGTAAACTTCCCTGTTTTCTTTCACCTATTAACCTTGCTAGGTTACTTACCTCTTGTTCTAAATTTTGAATAGAAGCTTGTTGATTTCTAAATGCTTGAGCATTTTGTTCATTGGTTTGTTTATGAGATGTGAAAAACTGTGTTTGAGATTCAACTAGCTTCGTCATCATATCTTCTAAATTCGGCTTTTTATCATCGGTTTGTGGTGGTTTGTTTTGAAAATTAGGTTTTTGCTGATTGTAAGTATTATTGGATACTTGTTGATTGCTAGGACCTTGTTGGTTGTTGTATGGAACATTTCGGTTATAATTCTGGTTTTGATTGTAAATCGGTCTTGGCGGTTGATAATTATTCTGATAATTATTTCCAGGCCTTTGGTTTATGTATGAAATATTCTCTCTTTGTTCAATTGTTAGTTCAATACTGAGACAATCTTTTGTCAAATGTGGTCCTCCACACTGCTCACAACTAATTCGTATTGAGTGAATATCTTTAGTCATCTTTTCCATTCGTCTCTCGACAGCGTCTATCTTTGCGGAAATAGAATCTAAGTCATGGCTAGAATCGGCTCTAGCTGCTTTAGATGATCTAACGATATCTTTTTCTTGGTGCCACTCATGTGAGTGGGAAGCAGTGTTATCAATAATTTTATAAGCATCAGTTTCTATTTTCTTCATAATAGAACCACCAGCTGCTATATCTATGTCTTTTCTTGTAGTGATGTCGCATCCTTGGTAGAATATTTGTACTATTTGACAAGTGTCTAAACCATGTTGCGGACATCCTCTTAATAACTTTCAAAATCTAGTCCACGCCTCATATAGAGTTTCATTCGATTTCTGTGTGAACGTAACAATTTCTCCTTGAAGTCTTACGGCTTTAGATGCCGGAAAGAATTGTTTAAGAAATTTTTCAACTAAAACGTCCCATGTATCAATCGCCCCTTCAGGTAACGATTCCAACCAATCTTTGGCTTCTCCCTTTAAAGTTCAAGGAAATAACATGAGATATATCTGTTCATCCTCAACTTCACTTATTTTAAATAGTGTGCAGATCCTATTAAAGGTATGAAGATGTTCATTTGGATCTTCCTTCGGCACACCACTAAATTGGCATTGATTAGTCACCATGTGTAGAATTTGTCCTTTGATTTCATTATCTGGCGCATTAATGTCAGGATGAGTAATTGCGTGACCTTGGCCAGTGCGTTTAGCTCGCATTCGGTCTTCCACACTTAGAGGTTCCAGATTCTCCATAATTGAATCTGTTGAATCTGAATCACTAGAGGATTCTGATTTAATGGTTCGTTCCTCAACAATCTCTGTTTGAATGATTGGTGGTTCCGGAGGAAAAATTAATGGTTCAGGATCTATGAATCGTCCCTGAATATTCTACGGATTCTCAATTGTGAGGTCGGGTTCAAAAAAATGGATTATCGGAAATTTGAATTGGAGTACTTGGTCGACTGGATGACGATTCTAAAGAAAAATCAACGGCGACAATATTTGCTAGATGTCTTGATCTGGTTACAGGTGGTGAACGTACAAAAGGTGGTGAACGTCTTGCTCGGTGCATTCACTGAATATCCTATTAGTTTTTAAAAGGAAAGAAAAATTATATAAGTTATCCAATTAATAGACTTTTCTGATTTTGCCCACGTTTCGAATAGCCAAAAGATGCAGCAGAGGGGCAGGATTCGTTTGGTCTCAATATAATTGAGTACTGTTTGGCTCCAATAACCCGGTCCACGTACAAATCCAACTATTACTACGAACCAGAAAATTTTGATGTCTATCAATTTAACCACTTAAAATAAATTTTCGTAATTTAAAGAAATTTAGAGAAGAAATAGAATAAATTCTAAGTCCTAAAACTAGAATGTCGAGAAATAAGAAAAAAAAAGAGCGCGTCGAAAAAGGTCGAAAAAGAAAAGGGTTGAAAAATAAAAGGCGTTGAAAAATAAGAAAGAAAAAGAGTGACTTATAAAACTTTAAAACACTCGACTAACCCAACCTTATTACTATCACTAACTTAAAATTAAAATTGCAAATTGAGATTACTAATTGGAGTGATAATTGATACATAGGTAAAAGGCGTCGAAAAATAAAAATAAGAAAGTAGTGCGTCAAAACTTAAAAAGGAACTAAAAACTAAAAATTAAAAGTTGCGTCTAAAAATATTATAGCTTACAAGAAAAACTATATCCCAAATGTCAATATCTTAAAAAGAATACTAAAACTTAGATAGGCGTCGCAAAACTAAAGCACCTAAATCTTAGTCTAAAGAGAAAGCACTTAAGGGATTTTATGGCAAAACCTAAAAATCTAGAAGTAAAAATAACTTATGGCAAAAACTATGACTTAAAACTAAATACGAATGATAAAAATACAAAAATTACGAATAAACGATTAAAAAAATAAGAATAAAAATAAGATTAAAATTGATAAAATTATTTAATTTTATAAAAATATTATTTTCATATATTTATATTATAAAAGTATTAATTTTTATATATTAATAAAACTAATTAAACTTAATATTACAAATTAATTAAAACTTAAATTAAATACTAAATGAATTAAATATTTAACCCTAAATACAAATTAATTAATAATAATAAATAATACTCCGTAATTAATGCAGATTAGGGTTCTGGTCATACGCGTAGGGGCGGCTCCGCGAGTTGCGGTGCCACGTACCAAATAAACCCGCAAGTCGCGGAGGTTAAAATTTTAAATGCACAAGTTTCGTTCGACAGGTTCTGTAGTTTTTTTAAATTATAATTTATATATTTTTCTATTTTTAATAATTATATTTTTATAAAACTTATATAGAAATACTTTATAATTTTATAAATAAAAATCTTAAAAATAGATTTATATATATATATATATATATATATATATATATATATATATATTTGTTTTTAAATTTTTAAATTTTTTAATATTTAAAATGTATTTAACAAAAACTAAATAAAACTTAATAAAAATCTCTTCTTCTTTTTTTATGTGGCATTTCGCTTCGGCGTTCCCCGGCAGCGGCGCCAAAAATTACTTGATGTTATGCGAGGTGTATATGAAATAGCTTTATTTTTACAACTAAATACTATTAAATACGATACAATTTTACATAAAATATTTATTTATTTATAGAATGGATATACTTAAACCTTGCTACAACACTTATAGGCAGTGTACCTAATCGTACAGTAGTGTAGTTTTTAGTAAGCCCGGTTCGTTCCACAGGGAATCTTTTAAACAAAGCTTAACGCTATATTAGTTTTAATTTATAAAAATACAAATATATATATATATAAGTAATATTATTATTATAAAGGGGTTTTTTTTTACCGTTTAATGACTGGTTTGTCGATTTTAAAAACTTTAGTCGCAGTTAAAACCTAATGTAAAATATTAAAAATAAATATAACTTAATTTAAAGCGTAAAGTAAATAATGATAATGAAATTGCGATAAATAAAAGTGCGATAAAATAAAATTGCGATAATTAAAAAGTAAGATAATTAAAAGAACAATTAAATACAATAACAATAAATAAAAGTGCGATAATTAGAAGTGCAATTAAACATAAAATAAAGAAAATTAAATATGAAATAAAATAATTATGCTTATTTAAACTTCCGTAATCATGGTGTTTGACGTCTTGATTTTAGTTTTATGCCCATGGGTTAATTGTCCTTTATCCTGGATTATTCAATATTTCCGTCTGGTTTTTGTCCATAACAGTCCATCAGTCATAAATATAAAGTGCGAGTATCCTCGTCAAATTATCCTTATACCTGAAGTCAAATATTCTAACTAATTGGGGACTTAAACTGTAACAAGGTTTTAATACTTTATTATTAATTATGCCAAGTGTCCTTGTACATAATTTCACCCCTGTTTTAATAATTCTAGTGGCTATTAATCCATTCCCGTGTCCGGTTAAATGAACGATTATTCGTACATATAAATACCTCGCCCATCGTGTCCGATCGAGTGTATATGGTTATTTATAGGGACGTCCAATTGTAAATCTTTATATTAAAATTAACAAACTATCATTTAGTTTAACGAATATAAAGCCCATTAATAGCCCATAGTCTAATTTCCACAAGTGTCGTTTTTTTGTCCAAACCCCAATTATGGTACAAAGCCCAATTACCCAATTTTAGTAATTAGCCCAACATCATGATTACTTCGATTTAAATAAGCATAATAATAACTTAGCTACGAGACATTAAATTAAAAAGGTTGAACATAACTTACAATGATTAAAAATAACGTAGCGTTACACGGACAGAATTTCGACTTACACCCTTACAACATTCGCTAACATACCCTTATTATTAGAAATTAAAATTAAAATTAAAATTAAAATACAGATATATATATATATATATATATATATATATATATATATATATACGTTTAGATAGAGAGATTAAAGGATGGATATTACGTTCAGAATGCGTTAGCTTTTATAGGCATTTTTAAAATTTGGGGCTCCGCGAGTCGCGGCCCATTTGCTCTTAGAACTCCGCGAGTCGCGGAGTTTGCTTTTACAGCTCATCCCTTTTTGGATCTTCTTTGCCGATGGTTTTAATATATAAATATAATATATATATAATTTATATAATTAATTATATATTATATTATATTTATATACATAGTTAACTTGTAATTTTTAGTCCGTTGCGTCGAGCGTTGAGAGTTGACTCTGGTCCCGGTTCCGGATTTTCGAACGTCCTTGCGTACAATTTAATATCTTGTACTTTGCGTTTTGAATCTTGTACTCTTGTAATTCTGAGACGTTTCTTATCAATAATTGGAACCTCTTTGATTGTATTTTGTACTTTTGAGCTTTTTGGTCTTTTGCGTCTTCAATTCGTCGAATCTGTCTTTTGTCTTCACCTTTTATTATTTAAACGAATATCACTTGTAAATAGGACAATTGCAACTAAAAGCTTGTCTTTCTTGAGGGATAATGCTATGAAATATATGTTCGTTTTTAGCATTATCAAGATCCATCTTTCTTTCAAATATATTACAATTTACTAGGTAAAACGGTTAATTTTGTCCAAAACAAAAGTATCTTCAATTATTTGTACCAAAATATGTGATAAATGTTTTAAATAACTTGGTAAATTTTTCCCACACTTGGCTTTTATTTTCCTTTCTTTGCCTTTTTTTGTCCTCTATTCCATTTTAAATGAATTCTAACATTTTGGTTTGTTTCTCAATTTATGTCATTTCCAAGGTAACAATAATTTCAGTGTTAACACCTAGTTTTATCATTCATAAATTTGTATAAACATGATTTTGAGTTCATTTAATTGAAAATTTTGAAAATTTTTACTAGATTTGGGTAGTCAGTATATAAGACTAGGGCTGTTCTTTATTATCAGAGAGCACTAGATTCTAATACAACTACTGCGGTACTAGTATTTTTAATAGTAACCAAGTGTATAAGTCAAAATTTTTAAAAATCCGAAAGAATTTAACCCCTTCCCACACTTAAGATCTTGCAATGCCCTTATTTGCAAGAAATCAGTATAATTTAAATTATTGAGGGTGATTAGCGTAGAAAAATGATTAAATTTTACCAAAGTTTCCAAACATATTGGCGTTTGTTTGTTGAATGATAAATGGTGCACATCATTTGTTCATTCCGTCTTGTTGTTACATCACATTTGTTTTTCGTTTTGTCGTCAAAATTAGTAGCTTTGACTGAACTTAATGCCAGTCTTTGAAAGTTCGCTGTTTTACCCTGTTGTGTACATAAAATAAAATACATACAATACAAATAATAACATGCATGGTAATTTGAAATGGGACTTAACATCTCACTTTCAAATCAAATATGAAATATTAGTACAAAATAATAAAAATATTAAACATTACATTAAACTATCACAATATTATATGTTTAAACATAAATAAATAAAAATAATAAAAAGATAAAAATCATAGAAATCACCAACGGGAACTATATCAATCTGGATAGGGGTTCCAGTTCATGTCGTCGGGTGGGTTCCATGGTTGGTTATAGGTGTACTGATATTGATAGTGCTCCAAACGAACATATATTTAGTAGCAATATCATCCCAATATGTAAAGTTTTTAGTTGTAATTATTCTATTTTTAAGTTGTAATCGTTTAAATAAATAAATGTGAAGACAAAGCACGAAGATTAAAGAATTGAAGAAAAAGTGCCACTAAAGCCTGAAAAGTGCCACTAAAGCCATAGTGCACTCAAAAGTGTCACTAAAAGTGAGTTAAAGACTTGCGCGGATTTTGGGAGTTAAGGAAAATATTTTTTTGTGCAAATTACAAATTGCAAAATGCAAAGTACAAGATATTAAATAGCACGAAAGGACGTTGGAAAATCCGGAACCGGGACCTGAGCCAACTATCAACGCCCGACTCAACGGACCAAAAATTACAAGTCTACTATGCACAAGAATATAATATAATATTTAAATAATTATATAAATTATTTATATATTATATATTATATTAAATAATGTCGACAAAGAAGAAAACAAAGCAATGTGGCTGGATCCAGCTGGCCATGCGATCGCATGGCCTGGAAGAGCAAATTCCATGCGATCGCATGGCTTCAGAAATCAGGCCACATCTATAAAAGGCAATGAGTTTGGCCAGTTTAAAGACAACAATAATAATAATACTCCCTCTGTAATATATATATATATATATATATATATATATATATATATATATATATATATATATATATATATAATATATTAGTTTAGTTTTATATTAGATTAGTTTGGGTTATGTAAAGATTATTTTACGGGTTTTAAAGTCGAAGTTCTGTATGTGTAAAGCTACGCGATAAATACTCAATGTAAGTTATGTTCTACTTTTTAAATTAATGTTTTGTAACTAAGTTATTATTATGCTTATTTAAGCCGAAGTAATCGTGATGTTGGGCTAAATATTAAAATTGGGTAATTGGGCTTTGGACCATAATTGGGGTTTGGACAAAAGAACGACACTTGTGGAAATGGGACTATGGGCTATTAATGATCTTTATATTTGTTTAATTGAATGATAGTTCATTAATTTAATATAAAAATTACAATTGGACGTACCTATAAATAACCACATACACTCGATCGGACAAGATGGGCGGGATATTTATAAGTACTAATAATCGTTCATTTAACCGGACATGGGAATGGATTAATAGTTAATGGACTTATTAAAACAGGGGTGAATTACATACAAGGAAAATTGGTGTAATTATAGTTTAAGTCCCCAATTAGTTGGAATATTTGACTTCGGATATAAGGATAATTTGACGAGGACACTTGCACTTTATATTTATGACTGATGGACTGTTATGGATAAAAACCAGATGGACATATCGAATAATCCAGGACAAAGGACAATTAACCCATGGTAATAAACTAAAATCAACACGTCAAACATCATGATTACGGAAGTTTAAATAAGCATAATACTTTTATTTTATTTACTTTAATTATCGTCATTTATATTTTGCATTAGGTTTTAATTGTTACTTAAAATATAAAATCGACAAACCGGTCATTAAACGGTAAACCCCCTTTTATATATTATTATATATAATTATATATATTTTGTACAAATATAATTGTTTAAAAATATAGTGTAAAATAAGTCGTCTCCCTGTGGAACGAACCGGACTTACTAAAAACTATACTACTCTACGATTAGGTACACTGCCTATAGTGTTGTAGCAGAGTTTAGGTATATCCCATTTGTAAATAAATTAATTAAAACTTGTATCATATTTCGTCGTATTTCGTAGTAAAAATATAACTATTTTGTATACACCTCGCAACACATCAAGTTTTTGGCACCGCTGCCGGGGAAGCGGCGAAACGCTATCTTTTTAATATATATTTGTATAAATATATTTATTTATAATTTTTAGAAAAAAAACATAAAATCTAAAAAAAAAAAAAAAAACTGGACTGTCAGGCCATGCGGTCGCATGACCCATCAGCCTAAACCCCATGCAATCGCATGGGGTGGTCTGACACATCTGACCTGGTACGCCATAATTGCAGTTAGGGTTTTTAATTTATAATTATTATTAATTAGGGTTTTAATTAGTTTATAATTTTAGTTTTAATTTATAATTTGTAATTTTAAGTTTATTTATTATTATTAAATATATAGATTAATATTTTTATATAATAATAATATAAAAATAATATTTTTATAAAAATTGTAATTTTATCATTTTTAGTTTCTTTTTATAAATTGTATATTTATATCGCTTAATTCGTAATTTTTATATTTATCGTTCGTAATTAGTTTTAAGACTAGTATTTTGCCGTAGTTACTTTATTTTTTGCTTTTAAGACTTTGCCGTAAAATCCTTTAAGTGCCTTTTCTTTAGACTAAGATTTAGGTGCTTTAGAATTTTGCGACGCCATTTTAAAATTTCAGTACTTTTTAAGTTATTGCCGTTTTGGATATAGAATTCCTTTTAAGCTTTAATACCTTTAGACATAACTTTTAATATTTAGTTTTTAGAATACTAAGTTTCGACGCTTTATTTTCTTATTTTTATTTTTGACTGTTTGTTTTTCGACATTTATTTTTCGACCTTTTATTTTTCGACGTTTTTCGACGCGCTCTTTTTCTTTCTTATTTCTCGACGCTTTAGTTTTTAGGACTTAGAATTTTTTCTATTTCTTCTCTAAAATTTCAAAACGAAAAATTATTTTAAGCAGTTAAATTGATAGACATCCAAATTTTCTGGTTCGTAGTAATAGTTGGATTTGTTAGTGGCGAGTTGTGGGCTTCCGATTTAAAGGGTCCTGGCTACCTGCTGCATCTATTGGCTATTCGAAAAGTGGGCAAAAGCAGAAAAGTCTATTAATTTGATAACTTATATAATTTTTAGTTTTATAACTAATAGGATAATTAGTAAATGCACCACATTGTAGCTAAAATTTGGTAAAAAGTGTATTATGGAAAATTTTGAGAATATGTTGGAAACTCTTTCTGACATGCGAAATCAATTAAATCAATACTCTCAAACGAGTGTTGTTGAAAATTCATTCGGTCAATCTTGGATCACGAATGACGAAACGATAACCAGTTGTGAAATCTGTGGAGATTATCACTTAACATGGGAATGTTTTTATTACGTTCCTATGGAAATTTATGCACCCGTAGAACCTGAATGGAATGATTATGAAGAATACAATTCAAATTGGGATTATTCCCAAGAATATATCCAAACTCAACAACCAGAAGATGAAGAACATTATGTGTCTGAAAATCTTTTAGATAATATGAAAATCAAACTCGAAGAACTCGATACTCAAAATGAACAAATGAGAGAGTTTGTAAATCGGCAAGCTGAAACTCTATCAGATTACACACCTGTTGATCTGAGGAGTATTGTGCAAGAAAATCTCATATCATCAAATTTTGATGAATTCGAGAGCTCCGAAATCACCAATTATCCCGATGATACTTTTTATTCAGCTTTACCAATTTCACAACATATCGACACATTAGCCTCTACCAACGAAATCATCGATCCATCAATGGATGAAGAAGAAGTAAGGGTGACAAATTGGTACTCTTGGGAAAACGATAACGTTGAAAATTTTACCCCCGAGACCAAAATGGTGGGACCGATAAGTACCATTAATGAAGAAGAATTTGCTTCGATCCCGAAATTCACCATTCCACAACCTTCCAACCCAATATTCTCAATAGACGAGTCATCTATCAAAGATGAACTACAAGCTGTAATAGATATTGACACCTCGAATTTCACCCAATTGGGTAATAGAGGTGAAAACTTTGATCCCGAGAATGAACGAAAGGAAATGTTAGGAATAGTCCACCATATAGAAATATGTATGTCGGTGTATATCGATCCATTTGACCAAGAACCAGAAAAGAGACATATCCATTTACTAAAAGTTACACTTAAAAAAGAATTAAGTAGTGATGATCGGGTGGGTATAAACTTTAAACCCATTGATATATTTTATACCACCCGATATGTAAATAACTGGCTCACTATTCTAATTCGTGGAACTTATTCTACCGACTTCACATGTCGTCAGCTAAGTATGGGGAAGTCTAACCCCACTTAACGTTAAATTAGGGGTTCGGGTTAGTACATAACTCGTTAATAAAAATGCATGATGAGTTAGGGTAAAAGACGTATTTTCAAAGATTAGCAAATAGTTCAGAAAAGCAACCATTTTTGAAGAAAAACATGTGTGATAAAATAATAAAAGTAATGAACGATGAGGCGCGCCATCTATCATTCGACGAACTTTGTAGTTACAAACTGGGTATTTTTAATCACTTTTCTACACTTATCACCCTCGTGAATTTATAATTATAGTCCGATTTCATGCAAATGAGGGCATTGCATGATCTCAAGTGTGGGGAAGGGTTATAAATTCTCTCGGGTTTGCACTTGGTTTATTTAGGAAATTTTGTGAAAATTTGAAAAATTTTCAACTAAATGAATTCAAAATCATGTTTATACATATTTATGAACGATGAAAACTAGGTGTTAATACCGAAATTATCGTTACCTCAGAATGGACATAAATTGAGAAACACCCTAAAACACTTGAATTAATTTAAAATGAAATAAAGGAGAATAAAAAGGCAAAGAAAGAAACTAAGTGTGGGGAGAATGTACCAAGTTATTTAATTAAAAACTATCTATCACATGTTTCTATAAAGTTATTGTATGTGCTTTTGTATTGGACTAAATTGACTGTTTTACCCGCAATATTATAATAAAGATAAAAGAAAAGATAGATCTACACGATGAATCAATTCCATAATTAAAAGGAAGTAAAGTCTTCCGAAAAAGACACGCGCTTCTTGATTTAGGTCAGGAAGTTGTCGTCCAGACCAGCTGTAGGTTGACGAAAAATCTAGAAAAGTCATCTCTAAAATCAGCAGGAAATCCACGGACCTCAACATCAAACAGGGTCGCCAAGTGGTCAGACTTATCCTATCCATGAGAGGATCTGTCTCATAAAATGGGGAGGGCGCCGTGCAAATTAGCTTGATAAGACTAATGAGTCAGACCCCCAGAAAGGATAATCTCCTTAAAGATTAAAAATCAGCTTTTAAGCCTGATATTACTCAATCCTTGAGATTGACCTTAAAGATTGAGAATTACAAACTCATGGAATTCGATGATTTCTAAACTCGAGCTTGAACGAGAAAATATTTTGATCAAATTAAAACCGATTTGTTTTCTGAAAACCTATTTGCAATGCGTTCATTACCATTGAACGTAAAATCCTAAGAATTCACCTGGAATTCATTAGGTCACCTGAACCAAATCGGGTGTCAACCGTAAGAACGGTGGTTGCATAGCATGGTCGAAGACAGGACCTTGTGCCAGATCAAAAAATCATAGGGTGATATTTACTATTGCTCCTACAAAGGATAGTAACTGCATCCGACACGTTTTAGACCATGAACATCTGCATGTCATTAGACATCGACTTAATAGTTGCTTGTTCAACACTTTCCTTTACAACCGAAACCCACAAAAACCATAAGTTTTGAGCTAAAATTTTCAAATCTGAAACCCACCAAACCCACAAAAACATTTTGCAAACACCGGTGAAGGGTTATTCCAGAAAACTTATCTAGGGTAAAAGCTAGAAAGATCAAATGTTTTCATAAAGATCCAATTTCCTTAAGGATCTAAATTTTTATAGTCATGTGGGACTGTAAACCACATCGTTACTATCATTGTTTATACCGCCGTATCAAAATCACTAATGTATAAAGTGTGAAGAATAAAGAAGTGATTCGTGTGATTTAATTTCAAGTTCTGTATTGCTTGAGGACAAGCAACGCTCAAGTGTGGGGATATTTGATAGTGCTCTAAACGAACATATATTTAGTCGCAATATCATCCAAATATGTAAAGTTTTTAGTTGTAATTATTCTATTTTTAAGTTGTAATCGTTTAAATAAATAAATGTGAAGACAAAGCACGAAGATTAAAGAATTGAAGAAAAAGTTCCACTAAAGCCTGAAAAGTGCCACTAAAGCCATAGTGCACTCAAAAGTGCCACTAAAAGTGAGTTAAAGAATTGCGTGGATTTTGAGAGTTAAGGAAAATAATTTTTTGTGCAAATTACAAATTGCAAAATGCAAAGTACAAGATATTAAATAGTACGAAAGGACGTTCGAAAATTCGGAACCGGGACCTGAGCCAACTATCAACGCCCGACTCAACGGACCAAAAATTACAAGTCTACTATGCACAAGAATATAATATAATATTTAAATAATTATATAAATTATTTATATATTATATATTATATTAAATAACATCGACAAAGAAGAAAACAAAGCAATGTGGCTGGATCCAGCTGGCCATGCGATCGCATGGCCTGGAAGAGCAAATTCCATGCGATCGCATAGCTTCAGAAATCAGGTCACAAAAAGGCAACGAGTTTTGCCAGTTTAAAGACAACAATAATAATAATACTCCCTCTGTAATATATATATATATATATATATATATATATATATATATATATATATATATATATATAATATATTAGTTTAGTTTTATATTATATTAGTTTGGGTTATGTAAAGGTTATTTTACTGGTTTTAAAGTCGAAGTTCTGTATGTGTAAAGCTACGCGATAAATACTCAATGTAAGTTATGTTCTACTTTTTAAATTAATGTCTTGTAACTAAGTTATTATTATGCTTATTTAAACCGAAGTAATCGTGATGTTGAGCTAAATATTAAAATTGGGTAATTGGGCTTTGGACCATAATTGAGGTTTGGACAAAAGAACGACACTTGTGGAAATGGGACTATGGGCTATTAATGATCTTTATATTTGTTTAATTGAATGATAGTTCGTTAATTTAATATAAAAATTACAATTGGACGTACCTATAAATAACCAAATACACTCGATCGGACACGATGGGCGGGATATTTATAAGTACTAATAATCGTTCATTTAACCGGACACGGGAATGGATTAATAGTTAATGGACTTATTAAAACAGGGGTGAAATACATACAAGGAAAATTGGTGTAATTATAGTTTAAGTCCCCAATTAGTTGGAATATTTGACTTCGGATATAAGGATAATTTGACGAGGACACTCGCACTTTATATTTATGACTGATGGACTGTTATGGACAAAAACTAGTTGGACATATCGAATAATCCAGGACAAAGGACAATTAACCCATGGTAATAAACTAAAATCAACACGTCAAACATCATGATTACGGAAGTTTAAATAAGCATAATACTTTTATTTTATTTACTTTAATTATCGTCATTTATATTTTGCATTAGGTTTTAATTGTGAATTAAAATATAAAATCGACAAACCGGTCATTAAACGGTAAACCCCCTTTTATATATTATTATATATAATTATATATATTTTGTACAAATATAATTGTTTAAAAATATAGTGTAAAATAAGTCGTCTCCCTGTTGAACGATCCGGACTTACTAAAAACTATACTACTCTACGATTAGGTACACTACCTATGGTGTTGTAGTAGAGTTTAGGTATATCCCATTTGTAAATAAATTAATTAAAACTTGTATCATATTTCGTCGTATTTCGTAGTAAAAATATAACTATTTTGTATACACATCTACGCACATCAGATATGCCTGGTTAGGGTCATAGAGAGTAAATGGTGATCGCATATCGGGCTGGTATGGAGGATAGTAAGCAGGTCGGGTCGGTACGTAGTTATTTGGTACCTGAGGTGGTAGCTGGCTCATAATCTGATGCTGATGATAGTGCCATCTATCATGCCGTCGTTGCCTAGAATGCTCGTACACATTCTCGGCTTGCCACTGCTCGTACCGACTATGTCTATCCTGGTTTGTCATTTCTACCGCATCTATACACTGGTAGACGTTAGTCATAGCCTCCCTAATGACATCACTAATGTCATCCGGTTCCTCCATTTCCTCATCTGAACCTCTCTCTACCTGTGGATGACGGCCATTATATGGTATTGCCTGATTACGTCTGCTCTTTAATACCTTAGCACCCTGATAGACCTTCAATCCTAAAGTATCCACCTGTTCCCTACACACCATCAGTAGACCCCCTTGATCCCTATCTACACCCAAATACTCTCCAATGAGAGTAACAAAAATACCTCCTCCTATTAATCCCCCATCCTGTATTCCTGCCACTACTTTGGACAGATAAAAACCAATACAGTAGGAGATATTAACAAAGTTTCTAGGGTTTCAAATACACTTAAGGTAAAATAAATCATGTAAGGTCATCTTCTCCTTGTTTTTACCTCTTTGTGTAATCGAATTAGCTAAAAATCTATGTATAATACGTAGCTCTGCTTTATTAATATCTAAATAGGAGTCTCTTCCTCCCAGCGTAAAAACATTATAATCTGACATACGCCTCCAGACGGCGTCCGCTTCAAAATTCCTATCTACCCGCTCCCCATGATAAATCAAATTTGTACAATCGGGAAGTAGTAATTCACCAGGAGTGTAAATCTGTAAAGCCCTGGCCATGTCCAGCATGGACATCCTGTACATCCTACGGCCAAGTAAAAATCTAAGAAAACTTCTATCATCTAACCTATCTACATCCGCATTAAGTGAAATAGTACTCATAAGCTCAACGCACCACTCTTTATATACAGGCCTATGAATGGTGAATAAACATTCCTAATCGGGAAAAGAAGAGCTGTCATACTTTTGGATCAGATGCAGTCTAACTGAGTTAACTAGTTGGACCCTTTCCAAAGGCTCCCAATCGATTACCCTTGGCACTTCTACATTTTTCGGTATCAGTTTAAATTTGTTACTTTGATACGTCGGGTAATCTCTCCAACTTTGATCAAATCTCAAATTAGGATGCAACTGTTCTTCATGAATCGTTGGGTATGCTATTATCGGATGAATTGGAAATTGTACGTAGGCATTAACATATTCTTGCTGCGGATCATAATATGGTACGTGTTGATCAGGTTGTTGTTGTTCCTGTTGTTGCTCCGGTTCATATTGCATTTCAGGTTCAGGTTCAGGTTCTGGAGCAGGTTGCCTAGATGATGATGATGCACCATCAGTATCGGTAAATCTCTGCAAAACACATTAAATACAAAATTAGTGCATCCAAATATGCATTAGTGTTAGCAAAATAACAACTTGAAACAATTACAATAACATGTTCAATCAAAATTAAACTTATACACATTTTCACAATTTTAACAATTCTACACTTTTTTAAATAAGCATTTATGAAAATGTTTACAAAGTTCATAAGCATTCAACTCAAATAACATGTTAAAATAACCATTACTAGCAATTAAACAAGTTTCAAATGGCATTTACATCAATTTAATCAAGTTCATGAATTTTAGACCTAAAAAGTCCACTTTAATTCTCAAAAATCATGTTTAGGATCAAAGTTTGGATCATTTAGCTATCTAAACATGTTACACTACTTAATTTAGCAATAATTCATGATAAAAATCGACCATAACCTGTTTATATCAAAAAGCCCCAAATTGCTCAAGAACACAAACCCTAGATTTTTAAAAATTTTGAAGTTTTTTACTTCAAATCATGTTAAATAGCATCAATCTAGGTTATACATGCATAAAATACTAACAATTTAACTCTAATTACACTAGAAATTAACAAAATTAAATTAGGTAAAATATAGCTCAAGAACACTAAATATCAAATTTAAAGAGGTTTAGGGGTGTAATTGTTACCTTTCTTGATAAACTTCTTAACAAATTCATGATTAGAGCGGATTATAGGACGAAATTTGGTGAAATTTGGTGAAAAATGGCGAATTTTTGAGAGGTTTTGGGTGTGTGTTCGTGTGTGTGTTTGTGGACAGAACAGACTGCTCGTGCTCTTATGATTCTGACCTGATTTTCCTTTCCATGCGATTGCATGGATTTAGTGAAGGAACCTCATGCGATCGCATGGGGTCTGTTATTTTTTCTTTTTTTTTAATAAAAACCTTATACTTTTAAAACATAAATCAATAAATTTTAAAAATTTGTTTCTTTTTAGGAGTGAGGGCGTTTCGGATCGTTGTCCTAGTCCGGCCCTCGACAAAATTTTAAAATTTGTCATTTTTAAGTGTGGTTTTAAAAGCAAAGATTTTTGGGTTTTTTAAATGTTTTTGGCATACTTTAATTCAATAAGATTAAAAATAATGATAATAAAATTTCTCGTCCCTCCCTTGGGTAAAGCAATTTCAGTTCAACGACCTAGTTTTCAACTCACGACGAATTTTTAGATATCAAATTTTTAACTTAATGAAATAAAGTACATTTTGTTTTTAAATTCACACCAAACTTAAATTTAAAATGCATAAAATTAAAAATTCATATAAATATCATTAAAAATTTACACCAAATTTATATTATATTTTTGTTTTTATACATACAAACTTATATTAAAAATATTAATTTTTCTAAATTTTTACAAACTTAAATATATTGATTTAAAAAGTTTACAATATTAATTTAAAATTTATATATTAATTTTAAAAAATATGGTAAAAATTAAAATTAATAATCTTTTTGGTCTTTTATCCCACTTTAATCAATCAAATATTATCAAAAATATACGCCCCTCTTTTCAGTAAAGTAATTTCGGCTATATTAACTAGTTTTACTCCTGACGAATTTCTGAAATATTTTGGGTTGATTGATTAAAGATATTTATACCTTAAGAATAAACGGTAAATTTCGCAGTGATGTAATAAATTTTTGTATGATATCAATAATTTCGGTTACGCATACCTAATTTTATTGAATACCAATTTAATACTTTATAGCGAACGATTCAGTGTTTATTATCAAATGGTTAAAAGCAATAAAAAAATAAAAACTGTACATACTTACCTGTGAGATAGAATTCTCAGAGACCTGCTTTAGCCGACTCATAGGAGAGTCGTGTGATTTGGTTCTCCATAGCTACATAAGTGTAACCTCGATTCTTCAATATCTTTTCTTCTAAACATATGAGCAGTCCTTCTCTGCATAGAGTAACAAATTCGGTATTTGAATATGTTTGATTATTTGAACATTTACCTTCGTGTGACCATTTTCCGCATTTATAACATCTTTCAAGGTGTCGTGATCTTCTTTTTGTTGCGGATTTTGATTTTCCTTTACCAAAATGTATCTTATGATGATCTTTCCTGAGTTCTTTCCTTACTTCGTCACATCTGCTTCTTATTACTGACACCAGTTCACTCGGGAGTGTGTCATTTTTACGTTTAGTAATCAAAGCGTGTAGCATTAGACTATGGTTCAGATCAAAGGAATTCTTCATCTCGTAAAACCTAAAAAATAAAAATTTAGAATGGAGGGAGAAGACTAGTTCTTTAGGGTCTGCTAGGGAAAGACCATTCAGATTCCATTCTCGGAAACTACACGAAAACAGAATATCTAACTCTAACATAAATACATATTACCCTTAAAAAGATTCGAACCTTCCCACACTTAGTTAGCTGTGGTGTCGAAATTGTGATTAACTTCATCTTCAACTTCCATTAGATTATCTATGTAATGTTTAACTCTGTGACCATTAACCTTAAATTCAATCCCATTTGAATTTATTAATTCTACTGTTCCGTACGGGAAAACTCTTTTGACTATGAATGGTCCAGACCATCTTGATTTCAATTTTCCAGGAAATAGCTTGAATCGTGAATTGAAAAGAAGAACTCTGTTTCCTTCTTTAAATTCTTTTGAACTTCTGATTCTTTTATCATGCCATTTCTTCTTTCTTTCCTTATAGATTAAATAATTTTCATATGCTTCATGTCTTAATTCTTCTAATTCGTTTATTTGACTTAACCGTAGACGTCCGACTTCATGTAAATCAGGATTACATGTCTTCAAAGCCCAAAATGCTTTGTGTTCAATTTCTACTGGAAGATGACATGCTTTTCTGTAAACGAGTTTAAAAGGTGTGGTTCCAATTGGAGTTTTGTAGGCTGTTCTGAAAGCCCAGAGTGCATCCTCCAATTTCATGGACCATTCCTTCGGATTTGATCCTACGGTTTTCTCTAGAATACGTTTTAAATCTCGGTTGGTATTTTCAACTTGTCCACTTGTCTGTGGGTGATAAGCAGTGGAGATTTTATGAGTTACTCCATATCTTTTGAGAACTTTCTCAAGTTGATTATTACAAAAATGAGTACCCCGATCACTTATTAAAGCTTTTGGTGTTCCGAACCTAGCAAAAAGATGTTTTAAAAAGTTGACTACAACTCGTGCATCGTTAGTTGGGAGATCTTGTGCTTTCGCCCATTTAGATACATAATCAATGGCAACGAGAATGTAGAGATTATTATGAGATTTTGGAAATGGACCCATAAAGTCAATACCCCAAATGTCAAATACTTCACATACTTGAATGGCATTTTGTGTCATTTCATCACGTTGACTTATTTTTCCGGCCCTTTGACATGCATCGCAGGATTTGCAAAGAAGGTGTGCGTCTTTGAAAATTGTAGGCCAATAGAATCCAGCATCGTAGACTTTTCTTGCTGTGAGTTGAGGCCCATAATGCCCTCCTGTTGTTCCTGTGTGACAATGGTTTAAGATTTAACTGGCTTCATCTTCGAATACGCATCGGCGTATTATTCCATCGGGACAACTTTTAAACAAATGTGGATCTTCCCAGAAATAGTGTTTTATATCACTAAAGAATTTCTTTCATTTTTGGTACGACAACCCTTTTTCAAGGAATCCACATACTAAGTAGTTTGCATAGTCTGCAAACCATGGAATTTCATTATAATCTATCTTCAATAGATATTCATCAGGAAAGTTATCTTGTATAGCCGATTCATTTAGAACTTCTAATTCAGGATTTTCAAGACGAGAAAGATGATCAGCGGCGAGATTTTCTGCTCCCTTTTTATCTCGGATCTCAATATCGAACTCTTGTAAGAGTAAGATCCAACGGATTAATTGTGGTTTAGCATCTTGTTTTGAAATAGGTATCTAAGAGCAGAATGGTCGGTATAGACCACCGTTTTAGCTAGAACGAGATATGAACGAAATTTGTCAAAAGAAAAGACAATAGCAAGGAGTTCTTTTTCAGTAGTTGTGTAATTCGTTTGTGCTCCTTGTAACGTCTTACTAGCATAATAAATAGATTGAAATCGTTTTTCAATCCTTTGTCCTAAAACGGCTCCCATTGCAAAATCACTTGCATCGCACATTAGTTCAAACTGTATATTCCAATTTGGAGTTATCATGATCGGCGTATTAGTGAGTTTTTCTTTAAGAATATTAAAAGATTTGATGCATTCATCTGAAAAGATGAATGGAGCATCCTTTTCTAGGAGTTTATTCATAGGAGTGGCAATTTTTGAAAAATCTTTTATGAAACGTCGGTAAAAACCGGAATGCCCTAGAAAACTCCTAACTCCTCTAACATTGGTGGGATGTGGAAGTTTAGCAATTACATCTACTTTAGCTCTATCCACTTCAATTCCTTCCTTTGAAATTTTATGACCAAGAACGATGATGTAAGACCCTAATCAGTATTGTACAGCAGTGTAATTATGTTACATAAAGTATGGGCACTTTTGTGGAATTAAACCAAAGTCAGATTCTGCCCAACTCTTTGTGCGCACCGCGCACATGTAGTGGTGCGCGCCGCGCACTGCTAATGTTGACGAATTTCAGCTTTTGTTTAAAAGATTAAATGAGGGGTAATCTTATCTTTTCACATTGGGACGAGTTAGGGCTGGAAAGGACCAGCTTGGATGGTGGTTGAAGGCATATTCAACACTCCACCAACCTTATCATCTCTCCCATTAAATTCTAGAGTGAGAAACCCTTTAAGTGAGAGAAAGCTTAAATCCAAGAGGAAGAAGTTGCTTTCGGGTCAAATCGCGTGCTTTAAAGTTGTTCGTCTCATCACTAGCTGCGTTGTGATTGTGGTGGTAAGCTCTAATCTTGATTTTGTTACTTTGATTTTGTGTAAGGGTTAGGGTTTGGGTAAATGAAGAACATAAAACCCATATTTGGTGATTTTTGGTGTTCTTGGGTAAGATGGAGTCATAAAGACTCAATGGTAACTAACCTAGGGTTTTAAAATGTTAATTGATGTTTATGAGTTCTAATTGGTTAGTTAATCACTAGCACACCTAGTTAATTAGTAAATGGGTGTTAGATGGGTTAGTAGATAACCCGAAATGGGTGTGTTGACTTTAAATTAGTCAAAGGGCTAATGATTGACCTAATTGGGAAATATGGGTATGAAATACCCTAATTGTGTAATGGTTAGTGTTGTTGGACCTTAATCACTAGCTTTTAAGTGATTAATGATGATCTTGACCCTTAAAGGGCGGTTTTGGTGAAAATGGGCATTTAATGCATTTAAGTCATTAAATGCACATAAGTGAAATTGATGGTATTTAGTCCAACTAGTTATGTGGGTTGATTGAAGTACTTATTATATTAGGTACTTTGCTTTGAAGCTTGCGAAAGTATAAAAACCGTCACCAAATCGTTAAAAGTGAGTGGAATGATTATATGCATATGTATGTAATGTATTTATTTGTATGCTATGGTATGAACCAAAGAGCCGGTAGTGCCATAGTATGTGCGAGCGTGCTATGATGTGAACCAAAGAGCCGGTAGCATCATAGTACGTGTGTTATAGTGTGAACCAAAGAGCCGGTAGCGCTATAGCACGATTTGTTAAGGTGTGAACCAAAGAGCCGGTAGCACCTTAGCATTGTTAGAGTGTGAACCAAAGAGCCGGTAGCACTCTAGCATGAGTATGACTCGAGTTGTGATGTGAACCAAAGAGCCGGTAGCATCATCACAAATGCGTATGGTGTGAACCAAAGAGCCGGTAGCACCTTGACGCGAGAATGGTTAACCATGGTTGTGTATTTTGTTTTGGTAGCATATTATATTATGTCGATTATATGTTATTGATTACGTTAGTAGCATTTTGTTGGAGATTATTAGCTTTGTACTTGAGATGGTATGCTAATTGTATTGCTAGCGTGTATGCGGTATATGTGTAAGTGATTGCAAGTAGGTATGTTATATATATATATGGGTATAATTATTGCATTCACTAAGCTTTGCTTACCCTCTCATTGTTTATCTTTTTATAGGCTCCGGCGTTGACAAAGGTAAGGGCCTTCGATTGGATTAGAGATCCCGCTTGTTGTATAGGGGACGCTTTTGGGATGTGATAGCTTTTGGAGTTTGACCGAGATATGGGTAGTTTAACCCCAAACACCATGCTCATAGTGTCGTTTGGAATTTAAACTAGTGTGGTCGAAACTCGAACTTTTGTATGAAACTCGTAAAACGGCCGATGTGGGCCCCATTCTGTAAAACTCATTTTATGTTTGAATCGTATGAGTTTTTCATATTAGAACATGTTGTGAAAAGCGTTTCGTCTAAATATGTCGGGAAGTGAGAGATCTTTATTTGAAAATTTGAAAAATCGGACAGAACTGAAAATAGACCTGTGCGCGCCGCGCACCCTGCGCACCCTGTAATAAAAAAAAATTTCTTATGCGTGTTCGATTGTATATTGGGTTGGGTTGTTACAAGTGGTATCAGAGCATGGTCTAAGGGATTTAGGCGACTTGAGATAGGTGCCTAGACTTAGATTTAGTTGTATATGCGCTTTATGCGGGACTTGTAGGAGACGGGTCGGACCGGGGGTTGATTAGTGCTTAGGTTTATGTGAACTAACCTTGCGCTAATTGTTTTTTGTTGTGTTAGCAAGCATCAAGCAAGATAGACGTTGTACTAGCAAGTTAACGCGACGTGCTCGCGTAACAATGATTAGCTACCATTGTTACGGGTTCAAATCGTGTCAAAACAAGCGATGTACGATGATTGTTGAGCAAGATGGAGTAGTGTGTTGTATATGTACATTCATATGTGTTAGGTCTTCTCGTTCGTTGCTTAACCATTTCCGTTTTATAGTATGAAGATGAGAAACGGACCCGAGACCAATGAAGGGGGTTCGAGCGAGGATGTTGAGTTTACGGCCAAGGTTGAGGCCATTATGCAAAGGCGTCATGAGGCCTTCTTAGAGGATGTTAAGAAGATGTTCTTGGATTCGATTGATGAACAAGTAGTTAATCTAGTCAAGGAACAAGTTAAGATTGTTCTTAAAGAGGATAACGCCGGAAGACGAGACTTCCACTATAAAAACTTCAAAGATGCTCAACCTCCCACCTTTGAAGGTGAACGAGACCCACTCAAGAGTGCTCGATGGATCTCCGATATGGAGGGGGCTTTCCGTACTAGTGAGTGCCCTCTCGATAAAAAGACGAGGTTTGGTAGTAGCATGATGAGGGGTGATGCCAAGTTGTGGTGGGACGCGAAAATCCGACTTTATGGCGAAGAACAAGGTATGAGTTTGACGTGGGAGGAGTTTAAAGAAGAATTTTTCAAGGAGTACCGAACTTCGACCGATCTTTCAAAGCTTAAGGACGAGTTACGTACTTTAAGGCAAGGGTCAATGGATTTGAACACTCTCAAGTCCACTTTCTTATCAAAGACCCAATTTTGCCCGGAGTATGACGGGAACGATCACATGTTGAAAGAAGATTTCTACCGAACCTTGAATGATAACTATCAAGAAAGGATTAGTAGGAATTCGGCGAAGACTTTTGATGAGCTATTTGATATCGCTAAGGGTTTTGAGTCGGTTGCTCCAAGAAAGAGTGACTTCACCTTTGGCAAACGAAAATTTGAAGCTACTAGCCACTCGAACAAGAAGAACAAGAGTGTGACTGAGAGCGTCGGTAGTGCGAAAAAGGGGGCTTCTAAGAGTTTTGGGCCCACGTGCTACAATTGTGGTCGACAAGGGCACTTGGCCCGTGATTGTACGAACTCATCTTCCAACAAAATCATTTGTTTTAATTGTAACAAAGAGGGGCACAAGAGGCCGGAGTGTCCCGAATTGCGCAACGATAATGTTAAGCGATTAGAGAAGGTGGCGGGTACGGCTAGGGGTCAAAATTATTTTGATGACCAATGAGGAGGCCAAGAAATCTAGCGAAGTTATCTCAGGTACTTTCATGGTTAATTCCAATCCGGCAAGGATACTCTTTGATAGTGGTGCAAACTTGTCGTTTGTGTCACCAAAATTTGTGCCCAAACTTAATAAACCGTTAGCTAAGTTAAGTCGTTCGGTAGAAGTTGAAATAGAGGATGGCAAGACGGTGCTAGTGGTTGATGTGTGTAAAAATTGTAATGTTATGTTTGGTGTCGAAAACTTTAAAATCGATCTCATCCCGATGACTTTGGGTGATTTTGATATTGTTGTTGGTAAGGATTGGCTCGATCATAATAGAGCCGATATTGCATGCCATGAAAAATCTATTCGAGTGAAGACCCTAAGTGGGGGAGAGTTAATTATTCATGGTGATAAACAAAGAAGACTTGTGCCGATATGCACTTTTGCACGGGCACGTCGTTTTCTGGTTGGTGGTGGCATGGCTTTTCTTGCCCATGTTGTTGATACTCGTGATGAGCCACCACCCATTCGTGAAATTCTGGTGGTGAGTGAATTTGAAGAAGTTTTTTCGGATGAGTTACCGGGTGTTCCGGAGAAAAGACAAGTTGAATTTCACATTGAGTTGGTTCCGGGGGCTACCCCCATTGCTAAAACTCCTTATCGTTTAGCGCTGACGAAAATGCAAGAGTTGTTAAATCAAACCCAAGAGCTACTTGAAAAGGGTTTTATCCGACCGAGTGCTTCGCCATGGGGCGCTCCGGTCTAATTCGTGAAGAAGAAGGATGGTAGTATGCGGATGTGCATCGATTATCGGGAGTTGAACAAAGTGACGATCAAGAATCGTTATCCATTGCCTAGGATTGACGATTTGTTCGACCAACTCCAAGGTGCAACGTATTTCTCTAAAATCGACCTACGGTCCGGCTATCACTAAATGCGGGTCCGTGAGGAAGACATCGAGAAAACGGATTTTCGAACGCTTTATGGGCATCTTGAATTCGTAGTTATGCCTTTTGGTCTTACGAATGCACCGGCGACATTCATGGATCTTATGAACCGAGTGTGCCAACCTATGTTGGACAAGTCGGTGATTGTGTTCATTGACGACATACTTGTCTATTCGAAAAGTATGAAGGAACATGAACATCATTTGAGGGGTGTGTTAAAGACGTTGCGGAAGGAGATTGTATGCTAAATTCTCCAAATGTGAATTTTGGCAAAGGGAAGTTCAATTCCTTGGCCATATCGTGAACGAAAATGGTATTCAAGTAGACCCGGGGAAGATTGAGACGGTAAAGAGTTGGGGACGACCGACTACGCCTACGGAAATCCGAAGTTTTCTCGGATTGGCCGGTTATTATCGTCGGTTTATCCAAGACTTTTCTATGATCGCTTCTCCATTGACGAAATTGACAAGAAAGAACGCGAGATTTAATTGGGAGAACGAGAAAGAAATTGCTTTTCAATTGTTAAAAGAGAAGTTATGTCAAGCTCCGGTGTTAGTGTTGCCGGAAGGTGTAGAAGACATGACGGTTTATTGTGATGCTTCTTTAAATGGGCTCGGGTGTGTTCTAATGCAAAGAGGTAAAGGCATCGCTTATGCCTCTCTACAATTAAAGGAACAGGAAACGAGATATTCGACTCATGATCTTGAGTTGGCGGCGGTTGTAAATGCGTTGAAAATTTGGCGCCATTAATTGTATGGTGTCAAGTGTACGATTTATTCGAATCACAAGAGTTTGAAACATCTTTTTGATCAAAGAGATTTGAATTATCGTCAACGTAGATGGATGGATGTGGTGAAAGATTATGATTGTGAAATACTTTATCATCCGGGCAAGGCGAATGTGGTCGCGGATGCGTTAAGTCGAAAGAGTCATCACCAGGCGTTACGATTAGGATTGTTACGTATGATTATTACTAACGATTTTCTTGAAAAACTTGGTGTGATTCAAATAGAGGCTTACGTTCACAACAAGCATGCGGAATGAATTGTGGGGCAATCGGAATTCATTACTATGGGCTCGCGTGGTTTGTTGTCTTTTCAAGGAAGAGTGTGGGTGCCTAAGATGGGTGATTATCGACAAGTGCTACTTGATGAAGCACATAAGTCAAAGTATTCCATTCATCCGGGCGCGACGAAAATGTATCTTGATTTTACGGAAAGATTATTGGTGGCCGAGCATGAAACGTGATGTTGTAAAGTATGTTGAGCAATGCGTCACGTGTTTTCAAGTTAAGGCCGAGCACCAAAAGCCGTATGGTAAGTTACGACTGTTAGAAATCCCGAAGTGGAAATGGGAGCACATTACCATGGATTTCATCACAAAGTTACCTAAAATGGCGAGAACCCAATTCGATTCGATTTGGGTGATAGTTGATCGATTGACGAAGAGTGCCTTGTTTCTTCCCATTTGGGAAGCGATATCATCGGAGACTTTGGCTAAATTGTTTATCAAAGAGGTAGTCGCTCGACATGGGGTTCCTATATCTATTATTTCAGATCGAGATACCCGTTTTACATCTCGGTTTTGGGAAAAGTTTCATGAAGATATGGGCACACAATTGAAATTGAGCACGGCGTATCATCCTCAAACGGACGGTCAAACCGAACGTACGAATCAAACTTTGGAGGATATGTTACGGGCATGAATTATTGATTTCGGTGGTAGTTGGGATGAGCACTTACCTTTGGTGGAATTCTTGTAGAATAATAGTTATCATACTAGTATCGGGATGCCACCTTATGAGATGATTTATGGGTGAAGATGTCGAACTCCGATTTGTTGGGGTGAGATTGGTCAAAAAGAAATCGGGAGTACCGATTTGGTCTTAGAAATGAATAGCAAGATTGATATGATTCGGGATCATTTGAAAAAGGCTCAAGATAGACAAAATTCGTATGCCGACAAGCGTAGATGAATGGTCGAATTTCAAGAAGGTGACATGGTGATGCTTAAGGTTTCGCCATGGAAAGGTGTTATTCGGTTTGGAAAACGGAGAAAGTTAGCTCCTCGGTTTATTGGTCCTTTTAAAATTTTAGCTCGTGTTGGTGAAGTTGCGTATCGTTTGGAATTACCCGAAGAGCTTGCGGGGATCCATAATACATTTCATGTTTCCCATCTCCGTAAGTGTCTTGCGGATGATTCATCATGGGTGCCGTTAGACGAGATTGAGCTAAACAATAAGTTAGAATATATTGAGGAGCCGATTGCCATACTTGATGAGAAGGTCAAAAGGTTGAGAAATAAAGAAGTGAGAACTTATAAAGTTCAATGGCGTCGTAGTAAAGGTTCCGAGTTTACTTGGAAGCCCGAAGAATTCGTGTTAGTTTATCTTCCCTCTTGTCATGCGGCTTGGATCGCTAGGACGCGCTCCGATTCAAGTGGGGGAGAGTTGTAAGACCCTAATCAGTATTGTACAGCAGTGTAATTATGTTACATAAAGTATGGGCACTTTTGTGGAATTGAACCAAAGTCAGATTCTGCCCAGCTCTTTGTGTGCGCCGCACACATGTAGTGGTGCGCGCCGCGCACTGCTACTGTTGACGAATTCCAGCTTTTGTTTAAAAGATTAAATGAGGGGTAATATTGTCTTTTCACATGGGGACGAGTTAGGGTTGTAAAGGCCAGCTTGGATGGTGGTTGAAGGCATATTCAACACTCTACCAACCTTAACATCTCTCCCATTAAATTCTAGAGTGAGAAACCCTTTAAGTGAGAGAAAGCTTAAATCCAAGAGGAAGAAGTTGCTTTCGGGTCAAATCGCGTGCTTTAAAGTTGTTCGTCTCATCACTAGCTACGTTGTGATTGTTGTGGTAAGCTCTAATCTTGATTTCCTTACTTTGATTTTGTTTAAGGGTTAGGGTTTGGGTAAATGAAGAACATAAAACCCATATTTGGTGATTTTGGGTGTTCTTGGGTAAGATGGAGTCATAAAGACTCAATGGTAACTAACCTAGGGTTTTAAAATGTTAATTGATGTTTATGAGTTCTAATTGGTTAGTTAATCACTAGCACACCTAGTTAATTAGTAAATGGGTGTTAGATGGGTTAGTAGATAACTCGAAATGGGTGTGTTGACTTTAAATTAGTCAAAGGGCTAATGATTGACCTAATTGGGAAATATGGGTATGAAATACCCTAATTGTGTAATGGTTAGTGTTGTTGGACCTTAATCACTAGCTTTTAAGTGATTAATGATGGTCTTGACCCTTAAAGGGCGGTTTTGGTGAAAATTGGGCATTTAATGCATTTAAGTCATTAAATGCACATAAGTGAAATTGTTGGTATTTAGTCCAACTAGTTATGTGGGTTAATTGAAGTACTTATTATATTAGGTACTTTGCTTTGAAGCTTGCGGAAGTATAAAAACCGTCACCAAATCGTTAAAGGTGAGTGGAATGATTATATGCATATGTATGTAATGTATTTATTTGTATACTATGGTATGAACCAAAGAGCCGGTAGTGCCATAGTATGTGCGAACGTGCTATGATGTGAACCAAAGAGCCGGTAGCATCATAGTACGTGTGTTATAGTGTGAACCAAAGAGCCGGTAGCGCTATAGCGCGATTTGTTAAGGTGTGAACCAAAGAGCCGGTAGCACCTTAGCATTGTTAGAGTGTGAATCAAAGAGCCGTTAGCACTCTACCGTGAGTATGACTCGAGTTGTGATGTGAACCAAAGAGCCGGTAGCATCATCACAAATGCGTATGGTGTGAACCAAAGAGCCGGTAGCACCATGACGCGAGAATGGTTAACCATGGTTGTGTATTTTGTTTTGGTAGCATATTATATTATGTCGATTATATGTTATTGATTATGTTAGTAGCATTTTGTTGGAGATTATTAGCTTTGTACTTGAGATGGTATGCTAATTGTATTGCTAGCGTGTATGCGGTATATGTGTAAGTGATTGCAAGTAGGTATGTTATATATATATATATATATATATATATATATATATATGGGTATAATTATTGCATTCACTAAGCTTTGCTTACCCTCTCATTGTTTATCTTTTTATAGGCTCCGGCGTTGACAAAGGTAAGGGCCTTCGATTGGATTAGAGATCCCGCTTGTTGTATAGGGGACGCTTTTGGGATGTGATAGCTTTTGGAGTTTGACCGAGATATGGGTAGTTTAACCCCAAACACCATGCTCATAGTGTCGTTTGGAATTTAAACTAGTGTGGTCGAAACTCGAACTTTTGTATGAAACTCGTAAAACGGCCGATGTGGGCCCCGTTCTGTAAAACTCATTTTATGTTTGAATCGTATGAGTTTTTCATATTAGAACATGTTGTGAAAAGCGTTTCGTCTAAATATTTCGGGAAGTGGGAGATCTTTATTTGAAAAATTGAAAAATCGGACAGAACTGAAAATAGACCTGTGCGCGCCGTGCACCCTGAGGTGGTGCGTGTGGCGCACTCCCCTGTAAAAAAAAAATTTCTTATGCGTGTTCGATTGTATATTGGGTTGGGTTGTTACAGATGCCTTCTTTAACCATAAAATGGCATTTCTCCCAATTAAGAACTAGATTTGATTGTTCACATCTAATAAGCATTCGTTCAAGATTAACTAGACATGTTTCAAAAGTATCACCGAAGACTGAGAAGTCATCCATGAAAACTTCCATGCATTCTTCTATCATGTCGTGAAAAATCGCCATCATGCACCTTTGAAAGGTTGCAGGGGCGTTGCAAAGTCCAAATGGCATGTGTTTGTAAGCAAAAGTACCATAAGGGCACGTAAATGTGGTTTTCTCTTGATCCTCGGATGCAATTGGAATTTGAAAATATCCAGAGAAACCGTCAAGAAAACAATAGTAACTATTCCCGGCTAATCTTTCCAACATTTGATCAATGAAAGGTAAGGGAAAGTGATCTTTTCTGGTGGCGTCATTTAATTTTCTATAATGAATACAAACACGCCATCCTGTTACAGTCCTAGTAGGAATAAGCTCATTTTTTTCATTTGTAATGATAGTCATGCCACCCTTCTTAGGTACACATTGAACTGGGCTTACCCATGGACTATCAGAGATTGGATAAATTAATCCTGCATCTAGCAGTTTAATAATTTCTTTATTAACAACATCTTGCATATTAGGATTTAGTCTTCTTTGGTGTTGCACATACGTTTTATGACCTTCTTCCATAAGGATTTTATGTGTGCAATACGAATGACTTATTCCTTTAATATCATGAATTTTCCATGCAATAGCTGGTTTATGAGCTTTTAACACAGAAATGAGTTGAGATTTTTCATTTTCAGTAAGAGAAGACGTTATTATTACAGGTAATTTAGATTCACCATGTAAATAAGCATATTCCAAATGGTTTGGAAGTGGCTTTCACTTTAATGTTGGTGGTTCTTCTATCGATGATTTGTATCGATATCTGTCTTCCTCTTTTAGCATTTGAATTTCTTCTGTTGTTGGTTCATATTGTGACGATCCTTCCAAATCCCTTTGGATGAATACATCATCCATTGATTTCATAGTGAGGTTTTGACCTCTATATGATACGTTTTGTAAACATTGCATTCTTTTGAAAAGGCACACCATAAATAAATCCAAGGTTTTCGACGTCTGATGATTTCTACGTATAGACAATCACCGTATATAATAGTTTACAATACTACATCCGTTGACAATGCAGTCAAAATAAGATACATGGTGATGATTTTGTGAATGCAGTTGTCTTGAATAAAGCATGTATGACTCCATGTACATAGCTTGTATCACATATAAGCAAACAGCGGAAGACTTCTAGGAACCTGAGAATAAACATGCTTAAAAGTGTCAACACAAAGGTTGGTGAGTTCATAGTTTTAATGTTGCGCATAATCTGTATATAAAGATGGATCACAAGATTTCAGTTGTTTCATCCTGAAACGTTTATCAAATTATTCTACAAGATTGAGCACCCTGGTAACTAAACTATAACGTTTTAATAAGTACCCCAGTTTTAACATACATGCAACCAACATGTACAATACACGCAATCTAACGTGTACTAACCTCAAATAGTATACGTCTGTTTTATAGTTCAGGCTAGGGTTTCTATACCTGGAACAGACGGGGATGTCAAGCCCTATGGATCCATATATAACTACTCGCGCCCACCAGTTCTTATAACTGGAAGTTACTAGTTACCAAAGCTAAGGGATTTTCGATTCAAACTCGATGTAGAATTTAGTATGTACTTGTATCCATTGCGTTTAAAATAAAGTGCATGTATTCTCAGCCCAAAAATATAGATTGCAAAAGCAATTAAGAAGGGAGCAAATAAAACTCACCTTAGCAGCACATAAGGTCATTCACCAAAAAGTGACCGAAACTCAGAATGCAAAATTAACCGTAGATCTCAACCTATAGAACATATGTTGGTCAATACATGTCTAATAAGCTAGGTTGGGTCATAGTGTATCACAATCCTAATGCTCGAGATTGACATACAAAAGTTATCAAAAGTCATTTCCAAAAGTCAACCTGACCCAATATGATCTTTTAAAATCTATACTATAGTTTGAATGATCATGGTAATCGAAAATAGTTTAACATTTCACATGGTTTCCCAATACTTGAATAATTAGACTATAGTTTTATAAAGCTTTAAAATATGATAAAACAGTCAATTTTGACAATTGTTCAACAAATCGAGACGTGTCTTATATAGAAATTCATTTACTCGATTAGTAATATTTGAAAATCCAAATTATCAATCTTATAAACAAGTTGTTTAAATATCAATTGCAGATTCAAAAGCAATTTTAATTAATGTTAATCATAATTCAGTTGTCCATATCTTTTAATTCGTTCATCGAAATTACGCGATCTCTAAATGAAAAGTTATTGATTTTTCGCCAGCTTTCCAAAAACATGCATATCATATACCTTCTATCAGTATTATATGTATTAAATTCATGATCTATCATAAACTATTTAATGACAAAATTAATCGTACTAGCATGCATAATCCTATATACTTGAGCACTAGTCAGGGATACACTATTAATATATAATAGATAAGATATAAATGCTTACGTATCAATATTGTGATTCAATATTGTAGGAAAGTATGTAGACGCAACGGAGATGATAAATACTAGTTTGACTCACGAGCAAAACCCTTGAACAATACCCAAAACCTCCTTAGTAGTAACCCATAGTTTCCTTAGCTCTATCCTGCTTGAAAACCAATTTTGAAAGTGACACGCTCATGACCTCGCCGTAGTATTTTATGTATAATACTAATAATAATACAAATACAAATACTACTAATAATAATATTAATCTTAATAATAATAATAATAATAATAATAATAATAATAATAATAATAAATAATAATAATAATAATAATAATAATAATAATAATAATAATAATAATAATAATAATAATAATAATAATAATAATAATAATAATAATAATATTTCAGAGGGAGTAGTATATGTGTAAAAAAACTCGAGCAGAAACTGGCCTTTTATAGGCAACTTTTTGGAATCTGATGCCCATGCGATCGCATGGGTTTTTAGTGTATTTGCCATGCGATCGCATGGCCGCCTGATCCAGCTCAAAATGTTTTTGTTTGCAAGTTCGTCGACATATTTAAATATAATATGTATAATATATATAATTTAAATAATTAATTATATATTATATTAAATTCATGTGCATAGTTAACTTGTAATTTTCATTCCGATGACTCGTACGATGTCACTCGACTTATGTCCCGGTTCCGGTTTCTCGAACGCATTTTCATACGCTTAGAAAACTTGCAATTTACGTTTTGTGACTCGTACCTTTGTCAAAATATAGTCTTAAATTATCAATAAACTATATCATTCAAAGTGTATCTTAAACTTTCGAGTGTTTTGGTCATTTACTTCTATAAATCATTGTCTCGTTATTTGTTAATATATATATATAATAACAAATCATTTTATGACCAAGTTAATATATATTTTCAACATTCATAAACACGTTTTAAATATACGTCGCAAGTTATTCATACAATTAATATTCCAGCTTATCATATATATTCAAATAAATATTTAAACCAATAAGTTTAATGTACGGTATCAAACAATTAATACATTGTTACGTTTTCAAGTTATAGTATATATATATGTGTCTATATACATATAATTGTTAACGAATCGTCGAGAACAATCGAAAGGTATTTGAATATATGAAAGTAGTTCAAAAATTTTGAGATTCAGTTTTACAGACTTTGCTTATCGCGTTGAAAATATTAATCATACAAAGATTAAGTTTAAATTTGGTCATAAATTTCTGGGTCATCACAGTACCTACCCGTTAAAGAAATTTCGTCCCGAAATTTAAGTGAGGTCGTCATGACTAACAATAAAAATGTTTTCATGCCGTATATGTGTTGATAAATAGAGTTTTATCACCATTGAATAATATGGATAAAACAATCCGATTATTCGAAGCGTATGAGAGAAGTTATCGTAAAAGAGTGAAATGAAGAATAGAGATTCATCTTAACTCTTGACGTATTAACGATTGATTTTCGTAATTTAAGGAATGGAAAATCTTCATAATCTAAATAAGATTTGATTCTTCGGAATTTAAGGAAATTAAGATTTCTTTTGATTAAATGCGTAATTTGCCTTGATTGCTATGTTTGATATTTCGCTATAAATTGACCTCTTCCGTTTCATTATTTTCATCACTCTTACATCTTCTTCCTCATTTCCTATTTTCAAAAGATTGTGAAAAATGCTTCATCCAGTTCTGATTCTTGATATACTCCTAACTTTCATATCTTTCATTCTTCTTTTTCATCTACCACCGGAGGAATCTGCTTACTTCTACTTTGCTCTTGGGGTTATAATGCTTTTAATTCTCCCGTGTCTTTATGTTGCGATAAACATTGATATACACGGTTTGTAATTTATGTGTTGTTATCGGGCTTTATATTCTCCCTTATATTTCAAAGTTCCTGCTTCTATCTTCTATAATTATTGTCATCCCTATTTAATGCTTTCTTTTATTTGCTGCAATTTATACTCCAATTTCTATTTCGGAATTTTGTCCCTTCGTTTCTTCTTCTTGTGACTAAGCATTGCTTGTAATGGTCCAGAATTTCCAGATATGAATTTCGGAATGAACATTGTTAATGTTCTAAGAAAAAAATGGTAATGGCACGATCTTGATTTGTTAAATTACCAGAATACCCTGGAAAGACAGAATCATCAAGAAATATTTTATTGATATTTTAGAGATTAACTAGAATACAAGAGTCGTATGACATAGCACATGATGATGTTATGATCTGTGAATCATCACGTTCCATTTAGAAACTCAGCATGACTTACTTTAATATAATCACGTTGATCAAGTGTCATTATATTATACTAACTCATGCTTCAGCTCCCAACACCACTTCAAAAATATTCATATTTTAAACTCGAAGGTTTTTGAATTTAGAAACTAAAATAGTTTCTTTTATGATGTAACACAGATATCATAAGGAGAAAATTGATTTCCGATAAGAATGATTATGGAATTATCTCCAGAAATATGGAGGATATTTATAATGAAAGATACGATGATATCTTAGAATTTCTAATATCAGAGGATGATGAAGAATATTGTCTGCAAGGGTTTAGATTCGGAAGCAAGGTATTCGTTAATGGCTTCAACAAATACTGAATCATTTGGATTCTTAGAAGGCAGGTTTCGTTCTTGTAATTTATCCACAGCCTCCTTCATATTTTTCTCAATCCGTTTTCCAGTTCCAAACCTTTTCTTTTTCCGAGCTTTGCCAACACACTATTCTTTATCATCAAACTTTTTACTGTTAAGTTCGTTTACAGTTTTTGCTGCTTCATCAGTACTTTTCAAAATTTCGAGAACTAGTTCGCGGTTTAAGGTGTTTTTCAGAAACTTCACATTCAAATTCTGTAAGTCTTAGAGGTAGACGTTATATGTATATATATAACTGTTGGCATAAAATTGCTACGAGATTCAAAATACTGATTGCTAATTCCCGATGAGTCGTATGGCAATTCTTGTTACAAGATGCGGATGAGTAAATGATAGGGTTATGATAAATATAACAATTTTTCAGAAAATCCTAGATCATTATGGTTGCTGATAAGTTTACTGCTAATGTGGTGGAATATGAAAGGTTCTCCAGTAATAATGGTGAATGGGTAATCGTTATAATAAGGCTTATTCGAATGAACAATTGAAGTTGGTTTGTTGGAGCTGTGACAAAGCTGTCTATTTTTAGAAGGAATTGAAAAGTTATTTTAGCTAATAAATGCCAAAGGGTCTGACACAGATACGTGTTAAACTATGACTTTGGTTTCGAGGGTTTTTCAGGTACAAGACTGCGGTTAACATGTGGTTGGATCATCATCTCGATGATTCATTATTTGAAGTGTCTTCGGGAATTTCGAAGGGTTTGAACATAGATTGTAATCGTTAATATTCATATGATGTTCTAGGATTTTGAATGATGCAAATACTTTTCTGGGTTCTATGAATAGAAATGATGTTCTAGCATAGTTTTGAAGTCAAAGTATAGCTTCGAAAGATGTAGGAATCTAAGAATGATGTCTTTTGTTAAATCTTGACTTGGATTTTGATTTGTAAAAATCAAAATATGTAATCAAATTTGAATGAGGATGGCTGTTTTGATTTTTATAAAAGAATATATTTTGTTGTGAAAGTAGTGAGTATAGTTGATGATTTGTTGAATTAGAATCGAAGAATGTAACATATTAATTGTGAATTTATATATCTATCGGGTATTACCTACCCGTTAAAATATTATCACCATTAACAGTTTGTACAAAAGAATTTTCTTAATTACAATCTTTATGAAAATATACCTACATAGATATTTTCTTTAGATGTAATCATGGATTTAATGAGTTAACATAATATTAATCTCATCTGGTTTTCGACTAGGACTAGAATATATAATCTCTAAAACTTTTAGAAACTACATATTCTCTGCAGAATATTTCTTCGATGAAGTTATGAATCAATACTTCATCGTTTGTTGTTGTTGGTATTCCTTGGTATCTATGGTGCGTATGACGTTGATGTTCGAGGTACAGATTGTGATGTTGAGGTGTGGAATGCGGATGTTGTTGTTGGTGGTGGTAATGATACTGTTGGCGTTGATGATGGTGATACTGTTTATGATGGTGATGTTGCTGGTGCTTGTAACCTTTGTACCATATTCTCTAAAGTCACCACTCGAGCACGAAGCTTGTTGACTTCTTCTACTACACCGGGATGATTGTCGGTTCAGACGAGCGGACGAATAAGATTTAGAATGTGAGATAGTATATAATCATGACTAGATACTCTGGAAATGAGAAAGAAAATGGTATTACGAACAGGTTCGCCAGTAAGTGCTTCAGGTTCTTCGCCAAGAGGGCAATGTGGTGGATGGAAGGGATCGCCTTCTTCTTATCTCCAATGACTAAGTAAGCTATGAACCCATCCCTAATTCATCCAGAATAGATGATGGCTAATTGGTTAATCCATTCCGGTTACACTGTCTTCGGAGTTCAGGTGAATATCCATATCGGAATAGCTGTCGGAATTTAAGGAATTTGAACTAGATACGTGATCCATCTTGTATAATCAGGGAATTGATTTTTGATATAAGATAGATTATAGAATTTAGATTGGTACTCTTTAATACATAATTTACATATGTATATATAATACCAAAATCCCGTAAATTACGGAGAAATTTTCGGAAGATGTCAGGAAAAGTTTACAGTAACAGATATGCTAAGATATGAATTTTGTCGGTACACTATCTATGCAGTAAATGCAGTAAGACGTGTCTAGACTTAAGAATGATAAGCAAGTAATTTTCGACGATAAATGGTAAGCAAAACTCGGTAAAAACAGATACGGTCATAGTCCAGACTCACTAATGCATCCTAACTATTACCAGTTAAACTCACTAATGCAAATTATGGTTCCCTATGACCTTAAGCTCTGATACCAACTGTGACGATCCTTCCAAATCCCTTTGGATGAATACATCATTCATTGATTTCATAGTGAGGTTTTGACCTCTATATGATACGTTTTGTAAACATTGCATTCTTTTGAAAAGGCACACCATAAATGAATATATAAATCCAAGGTTTTTGACGTCTGATGATTTATACGTATAGACAATCACCGTATATAATAGTTTACAATACTACATCCGTTGACAATGCAGTCAAAATAAGATACTTGGTGATAATTTTGTGAATGCAAAGTTGTCTTGAATAAAGCATGTATGACTCCATGCACATAGCTTGTATCACATATAAGCAAACAGCGGAAGACTTCTAGGAACCTGAGAATAAACATGCTTAAAAGTGTCAACACAAAGGTTAGTGAGTTCATAGTTTTAATGTTGCGCATAATCTGTATATAAAGATGGATCACAAGATTTCAGTTGTTTCATCCTGAAACGTTTATCAAATTATTCTACAAGATTGAGCACCCTGGTAACTAAACTTTAACGTTTTAATAAGTACCCATGTTTTAACATACATGCAACCAACATGTACAATACACGCAATCTAACGTGTGCTAACCTCAAATAGTATACGTCTGTTTTATAGTTCAGGCTAGGGTTTCTATACGTGGAACAGACGGGGATGTCAAGCCCTATGGATCCATATATAACTACTCGCGCCCACCAGTTCTTATAACTGGCAGTTACTAGTTACCAAAGCTAAGGGATTTTCGGTTCAAACTCGATGTAGAATTTAGTATGTACTTGTATCCATTGTGTTTAAAATAAAGTGCATGTATTCTCAGCCCAAAAATATAGATTGTAAAAGCAATTAAAAAGGAAGCAAATGAAACTCACCTTAGCAGCACATAAGGTCATTCACCAAAAAGTGACCGAAACTCAGAATGCAAAATTAACCGTAGATCTCAACCTATAGAACATATGTTGGTCAATACATGTCTAATAAGCTAGATTGGGTCATAGTGTATCATAATCCTAATGCTCGAGATTGACATACAAAAGTTATCAAAAGTCATTTCAAAAAGTCAACCTGACCCAATATGATCTTTTAAAAGCTATACTAAAGTTTGAATGATCATGGTAATCGAAAATAGTTTAACATTTCACATGGTTTCCCAATACTTGAATAATTAGACTATAGTTTTATAAAGCTTTAAAATATGATAAAACAGTCAATTTTGACAATTGTTCAACAAATCGAGACGTGCCTTATATAGAAATTCATTTACTCGATTAGTAATATTTGAAAATCCAAATTATCAATCTTATAAACAAGTTATTTAAATATCAATTGCAGATTCAAAAGAAATTTCAATTAATGTTAATCTTAATTCAGTTGTCCATATCTTTTAATTCGTTCATCGAAATTACGCGATCTCTAAATGAAAAGTTATTGATTATTCGCCAGCTTTTCAAAAACATGCATATCATATACCTTATATCAGTATTATATGTATTAAATTCGTGATCTATCATAAACTATTTAATGACAAAATTAATCGTACTAGCATGCATAATCCTATATACTTGAGCACTAGTCAGGGATACACTATTAATATATAATAGATAAGATATAAATGCTTACGTATCAATATTGTGATTCAATATTGTAGGAAAGTACGTAGACGCAACGGAGATGATAAATACTAGTTTGACTCACGAGCAAAACCCTTGAACAATACCCAAAACCTCCTTAGTAATAACTCATAGTTTCCTTAGCTCTATCCTGCTTGAAAACCCATTTTGAAAGTGACACGCTCATGACCTCGTCATAGTATTTTATGTATAATACTAATAATAATACAAATACTACTAATAATAATAAGATTAATAATAATAATAATAATAATAATAATAATAATAATAATAATAATAATAATAATAATAATAATAATAATAATAATAATAATAATAAAATGTTTTTGTTTGCTAGTTCGTCGACATATTTAAATATAATATATATAATATATATAATTTAAATAATTAATTATATATTATATTAAATTCATGTGCATAGTTAACTTGTAATTTTCGTTCCGATGACTCGTACGATGTCACTCGACTTATGTCCCGGTTCCGGTTTCTCGAACGCATTTTCATACGCTTAGAAAACTTGCAATTTACGTTTTGTGACTCGTACCTTTGTCAAAATATAGTCTTAAATTATCAATAAACTATATCATTCAAAGTGTATCTTAAACTTTCGAGTGTTTTGGTCATTTACTTCTATAAATCATTGTCTCGTTATTTGTTAATATATATATATATAATAACAAATCGTTTTATGACCAAGTTAATATATATTTTCAACATTCATAAACACGTTTTAAATATACGTAGCAAGTTATTCATACAATTAATATTCCAACTTATCATATATATTCAAATAAATATTTAAACCAATAAGTTTAATGTACGGTATCAAACAATTAATACATTGTTACGTTTTCAAGTTATAGTATATATATATATATATATATGTGTCTATATACATATAATTGTTCGCGAATTGTCGAGAACAACCGAAAGGTATTTGAATATATGAAAGTAGTTCAAAAATTTTGAGATTCAATTTTACAGACTTTGCTTATCGCGTCGGAAATATTAATCATACAAAGATTAAGTTTAAATTTGGTCAGAAATTTTCGGGTCATCACACATATCCGTTAGCCATAAGTGTAGCTAACATTTCAGCTTCATTGATTGGTTCAGTTCCTTCTCCTAAAGAACATTATCCTGTTCCTTGTAATTCTGGAAATTCTTCTAACAATTCTGCATGTGAATCTATAGTTTGAATATAATAACATGTATCATCTGCAGATTGCGGTTGTTGCATGGCTCTATCAACAGAAAAGGTAACACTCTCGTCCTCTATACTTAGGGTTAGTTTCTTACCGAACACGTCTATTATTGCTTTAGCCGTGTTTAAGAATGGTCTTCCTAATATGAGAGGAACTCGAGAATCTTCTTCCATGTCCATAGTAACAAAATCTACTGGAAATACTAAAGTACCAACTTTAACTAGCATGTTCTCCATTATCCCTCTAGGATATTTTACTGATCGATCGGCTAGTTGTATACTTATTCGTGTTGATTTCAATTCTCCAAGGTTTAGTTTAGCGTATAGTGAATACGGCATTAAATTTATACTAGCACCTAAGTCTGCCAATGCTTCTATTGAACTAAGACTACCCAGAAAACATGGAATTGTGAAACTTCCTGGATCTGATAATTTTTCTGGTATCTTATTCAACAGTACTGCAGAACAATTAGCATTCATTGTAACAGTTGAGAGTTCTTCCATTTTCTTTCTATTTGTGATTAGATCATTCAAGAATTTAGCATATCTAGGCATTCCTGAAATTACATCAATGAAAGGAAGATTTACATTTATCTGTTTAAACATATCCAAGAATTTGGATTGCTCGGCTTCAAGTCTCTCTTTTATCATTTTACTTGGGTAAGGAAGTGGTGGTTGGTATGGTTTAACATAAGGTTTAGCCTTAACTGTGTTATCTTCATTAACCTTTTCAACTACCGGTTCTGTTTCCTTATCTTGCTCAGATTGTGGTTCTTGTGGAGTAGGAATAGTGTCATCAGAAATTACAGGTATTTCAGGTGGTTTAAGTGTAATACCACTTCTTGTGGTAATGGCTTTAGTTGTTTCATTCCGGGGGTTAGTATTTGTATCACTAGGTAGACTCCCCGGTTTTTTTCACCTATCAACCTTGCTAGGTTGCTCACTTCTTGTTCCAGATTTTGAATAGAAGCTTGTTGATTTCTAAATACTTGAGCATTTTGTTAATTCGTTTGTTTCTGAGATGTAAAAAATTGAGTTTGAGATTCAACTAGCTTTGACATCATATCTTCTAAATTTGGCTTTTTATCATCGGTTTGTGGTGGTTTATTTTGAAAAATAGGTCCTTGCTGATTGTAAGTATTGTTGGATACTTGTTGATTTCTAGGACCTTGTTGGTTGTTGTATGGAACATTTCGGTTATAATTCTGATTTTGATTGTAAATTGGTCTTGGCGGTTGATAATTATTCTGATAATTATTTCCAGGCATTTGGTTCATATATGAAACATTCTCTCTTTGTTCTATTGTTTGTTCAATACTGACACAATCTTTTGTCAAATGTGGTCCTCCACACTGCTCACAACTAATTCTTATTGAGTGAATATCTTTAGTCATCTTTTCCATTCGTCTCTCGACAGCATCTATCTTTGCGGAAATGGAATCAAAGTCATGGCTAGAATCGGCTCTAGCTGCTTTAGATGATCTAACGATATCTTTTTCTTGATGCCACTCATGTGAGTGGGAAGCAGTGTTATCAATAATTTTGTAAACTTCAGTTACGGTTTTCTTCATAATGGAACCACCAGCTGCTATATCGATGTCTTTTCTTGTAGTGATGTCACATCCTTGATAGAATATTTGTTCTATTTGATAAGTGTCTAAACCATGTTGCGGACATTCTCTTAACAAATTTCCAAATCTTGTCCACGCTTCATATAGAGTTTCATTTGGCTTTTGCGTGAATGTAACAATTTCTCCTTGAAGTCTCACGTCTTTAGATGCCGGAAAGAATTGTTTAAGAAAATTTTCAACTAAAACCTCCCATGTATCAATCGCCCCTTCAGGTAACGATTCTAACCAATCTTTAGCTTCTCCCTTTAAAGTCCAGGGAAATAACATGAGATATATCTGTTCATCCTCAACTTCTCTTATTTTGAATAAAGTACAGATCCTATTAAAGGTTCAAAGATGTTCGTTTGGATCTTCCTTCGGCGCACCACTAAATTGGCATTGATTAGTTACCATGTGTAGAATTTGTCCTTTGATTTTATAATCTGGGGCATTAATGTCTGGTTGAGTAATTGCATGACCTTGGCCAGTGCGTTTAGCTCTCATTCGGTCTTCCATACTTAGAGGTTCCAGATTTTCCATTATTGAATTTGTTGAATCTGAATCACTAGAGGATTCTGATTTAATGGTTTGTTCCTCGACAATCTCTGTTTGAATGATTGGTGGTTCCGGAGGAAAGATTAATGGTTCAGGATCTCTGAATTGTCCCTGAATATCCTCCGGATTCTCAATTGTGAGGTCGGGTTCAAAAAATGGATTATCGGAAATTTGAATTGGAGTACTTGGTCGATTGGATGATGATTCTAAAGAAAAATCAACGGCGACAATATTGGCTAGATGTTTTGATCGAGTTACAGGTGGTGAACGTATAAAAGGTGGTGAACGTTTTGCTCGGTACATTCACTGAATATCCTATTAGTTATAAAAGATAAAAATTATATAAGTTATCAAATTAATAGACTTTTCTGATTTTGCCCACATTTCGAATAGCCAATAGATGCAGCAGGTAGCCAGGACCCTTTAAATCGAAAGCCCACAACTCGCCACTAACAAATCCAACTATTACTACGAACCAGAAAATTTTGGATGTCTATCAATTTAACCACTTAAAATAATTTTTCGTTGAAATTTAAAGAAATTTTAGAGAAGAAATAGAAAATTCTATGTCCTAAAAACTAGAGCGGCGAGAAATAAGGAAGAAAAAGAGCGTGTCGAAAAACGTCGAAAAATAAAAGGTCGAAAAATAATAAAAAGAACGTAGCGCGTCGAAACTTAAAAGTCTAAAAACTAAGAATTAAAAGTTGCGTCTAAAAGTATTAAAGCTTAAAAGGAATACTATATCCAAAACGGCAATTACTTAAAAAGTACTAAAATTTATAAAATGGCGTCGCAAAATTCTAAAGCACCTAAATCTTAATCTAAAGAAAAAGCACTTAAGGGATTTTATGGCAAAGCCTAAAAATCTAGAAATATAAATAACTATGGCAAATACTAAATTTAAAACTAAGTACGAGCGATAAAAATACAAATTACGTACTAAATAATAAAAATATACAATTTATAAAAAAGACAAAAAAATGATAAAATAACTAATTTTTATAAATATATTATTTTTATATTATTTATTTTATAAAATTATCAATTTATTATATTAATAAAACTAATTATAACTTAAATTACAAATTAATTAATAAACTAAAACTAAATATTAAATAATTAAACCCTAATCTTAATTAATAATAATAATAATATTAATTACAACCCTAATTCGATCAGACTTATGTACCAGGCCTGTCAAATCACTCCATACGATCGCATGGAATGCTAGTTAGATATTCATGCGATCGCATGAATTAGGAAACCAGGCCAGAAGTTGGGCTGCTACAGTGTAGTGGCCCGTATACTTTTATTGTATTTTTTTTCTTCTGTTTTTATAAAATATTTATATTTTATATAAACAAATAAAAACTTATATTTTAAAAACTAAAATAAAAATGAAGAAACTTTATAATTATATATATATATATATATATATATATATATATATATATATATATATATATATATATATATATATATATATATATATATATATTTAACAAACTCTTAAAAATATATAAATTTTATTTTTCTTTTTATATTTTTGTTATTTTTAAAAATTAAAACGTATTTTTACAAAAGTAAATTAAAAATATTTTTTTTATAGCGTTTCTCTTTCGGCGTTGTTTGTCCCCGGCAGCGGCGCCAAAAATACTTGATGTGCGTAGAGGTGTATACGAAATAGCTTATATTTTACTAGGAAATACTATTAAAGACGATACAATTTTACACAAGTTATTTATTTATTTATAAAGTGGATATACCTAAACCTTGCTACAACACTTATAGGCAGTGTACCTAATTGTACAGTAGTGTAGTTTTTAGTAAGTCTGGTTCGTTCCACAGGGAGCTAGCCAAGTTTAACGCTATATTTTAAAACTATATTTGTAAATATATAAATATATATATAAGTAGTATTATTATTATAAAAGGGGGTTTTTACCGTTTATTGACCGGTTTGTCGATTTTAAAACTTTAGTCGCAGTTAAAACCTAATGTAAAATATTAAAAATAAAACTTAATTTAAAGCGTAAAGTAAATGACAATAATTAAAGTGCGATAAATAAAATGACAATAAATAAAAGTGCGATAATTAAAAAGTACGATAATTAAAAGTGCAATTAAATACAATGATAGTAAATAAAAATGCGATGAAATATGAAATAAAGGAATTATGCTTATTTAAACTTCCGTAATCATGATATTTGACGTGTTGATTTTAGTTTATTACCATGGGTTAATTGTCCTTTGTCCTGGATTATTCAATATGTCCATCTGATTTTTGTCCATAACAGTCCATCAGTCATAAATATAAAGTGCGAGTGTCCTCGTCAAATTATTCTTATATCTGAAGTCAAATATTCCAACTAATTGGGGACTTAAACTATAATTACACCAATTTTCCTTGTATGTAATTCACCCCTGTTTTAATAAGTCCATTGACTATTAATCCATTCCCGTGTCCGGTTAAAAGAACGATTATTAGTACTTATAAATATCCCGCTCATCGTGTCCGATCGAGTCTATATGGTTATTTATAGGTACATCCAATTGTAAATCTTTATATTAAATTAACGAACTATCATTCAATTAAACAAATATAAAGCCTATTAATAGCCCATAGTCTAATTTCTACAAGTGTCGTTCTTTTGTCCAAACCACAATTATGGTACAAAGCCCAATTACCCAATTTTTATATTTAGCCCAACATCATGATTACTTCGGCTTAAATAAGCATAATAATAACTTAGCTACGAGACATTAATTTAAAAAGGTTGAACATAACTTACAATGATTAATAATAGCGTAGCGTTACACGGACAGAATTTCGACTTACACCCTTACAACATTCGCTAACATACCCTTATTATTATTAAATTAAAATTAAAATTAAAATTATAATATATATATATATATATATATATATATATATATATATATATATATATATATATATATATATATATATATATATATATATATATATATATATATATATATATATTACGTTGAGAGATAGAGAGGATAGATGGTGTGGTATAAATCGGCTGAAAACTGCGAAATTTATAGATGTGGCCAATCTTTTTGCTCCATACGATCGCATGGCATTTGTGCCTTCTGGCCATGCGATCGCATGGCCTGGAATTCCAGCTCACATTCGTTTGTTTGCTTCTTGCCGACGGTTTTATTAAATAATATAATATATATATATATAATTTTAAGAATTAATTATATATTATATTATATTCATGTGCATAGTTGACTTATAATTTTTAGTCCGTTGCGTCGAGCGTTGAGAGTTGACTCTGGTCCCGGTTCCGAATTTTCGAACGTCCTTGCGTACAATTTAATATCTTGTACTTTGCGTTTTGCGTCTTGTACTCTTGTAATTTTGAGACGTTTCTCATCAATAAATTGAACCACTTTGATTGTACTTGTACTTTTGAGCTTTTTGGTCGTTTGCGTCTTCAAATCGTCGAATTTATCTTTTGTCTTCACCTTTTATTATTTAAACGAATATTACTTGTAAATAGAACAATTGCAACTAAAAGCTTGTCTTTCTTGAGGGATAATGCTATGAAATATATGTTCGTTTTTAGCATTATCATAGTCATTGAGTCATCACCTAAACCTACTGGGAAAATACCCATTCCATTCCCGGGCCGTCTCAAGCAAAGAAATAACAAGATGAAATCGTTCAAGCTTGACGGTAAATTTTCGGACGCTGTGTCTAAAAATTCTCATAGTAAGAAGTATTTTAGGAAACTCCTATCAACCAAGGATAAGGTACCCGAAGTACCCAATGTCCTGCTGAATGCAAATTGTTCAGCCATTCTCTTAAATACTCTTCCTGAAAAACTAGGGGAAACAGGACGATTTACCCTTCCTTGTTCTATCTACCAATCTGGTACTATCTATTCTCTCGCTGACCTTGGTGCCAGCATCAATCTCATGCCCTACTCACTGTTCCAGAGACTCAAAATTGGAAACCTTAATCCTACCAAAATGAGCATCCAGCTAGTTGACCTATCCGCTAGATATCCTAAGGGAATAGCTGAGAACATCATGGTTAAGGTCGAAAAATTCCTCTTTTCGACCGACTTTGTGGTTATGGATTTTAAAGAAGACGTGAAACCCCTATCATCTTAGGAAGACCTTTCATGAATACATCCTAAGCAATCGTTGACATTTATTCACGGACTATCACCTTGAGAGCCCGTGGAGAAGAGGTCACTTTCACGATCGACGAGCCTGTATGTCCTTCTGATGGGAACGGAGAAATAAATACCATCTCCACTAGGAAATTCACCTTTTATTTCGAGAATGAAGAGAAGAAGATATAAGTAGAAGACAAGAAGAATAACCACTCCATACCAACCCAATCTTCACTCCCACCTTATTTTGATCTTTTAATGACTGGAGAGGACTTCGTCCTAGAAGAACTCTCTGAACCAATTATTCTTGAAACTCCCGACCAGAGTGACGAGGAGGTGGATGAGGAAATAGAAATGGAATGCCCAGATAAAAAGAAAGAGATGGAGGATTCTAGCTTCGAAGTAGATGCTAATGTTGTAACCGTATTGGAGACATCAATGGACACAGTCTCACCTCTATCCTTAGAGTACAACATTACGACCAACCAAAAGTCATTTAGGAAAAATACGGGTTTGGGTCAGGGCTACCCTATAAACCATCACTCAAACACATAATTACATACACATCATGGAGTGATGAGGACCCGTTTGACCAACCCGCACAAATCAAGGAGGTAAAAGAAGTTGATAGCTTTGTTATACCTTAAGTTAAATAAAGGATTCACTTCAAACCACCCTCTACTCTTATTCGACATACCTTATTCTATGTCCGCTTCAATCTCATTGGTATATTCCAATATTACCTCTTGTGTCTACTGATGGATGCAAGGGAGCCACCTAGATTTCCTGAGAAATAAGGCCTAGAGTCAGGCTTGTGACTCGAACAAAAACAAGCGCTTTTCGAGAGGCAGCCCATGTGTTTATTTTTCTTTAGTAGTAGTTATATTAGGATAATTAGGTTAACTGAATAAATGTGAAATTTTCAACGTTTCTTAGGACGAATTCACTTCTCGTACATGTCTCGGGCTTAAGTGAATTAATTGCTACATTATTTCAAAAGTCTTAAAACTAAAGGTAGTCAGCACTTTAAGTGTGGGATTAAGCTTTTTAGTCATACACTGATTTGTTGAATTTTTAAAAACCT